>NC_056735.1:1843483025-1843735525 GCF_019279795.1 Protopterus annectens
GTAGGTCTTCTCTCATGCAATCAATCCATCCATCTTTTTGCTGGGTATCTTGTTTTCTCTTGTTTTTATTTGTCTATCCCTAATTATCTTCACCACACTGTCTTCTGCTTTCCTATTTGACATTGTCTGCAATTGGAGCAACTTTGGCTTCTGCTCTGATGTCATTTCTTTATTTGTCCCACAGTAAGCATCCAACCACCTATCTCAGCACTTCATCTACATCACCTCTATCCTTCTCTACTACCCTGGTTTCTGTGCCATACAAAAATCATGGTCATGCCACTGTTTTGCCCACCTTACTTTTCTTTTTCTTTGGCATTCTTCTGCCATGCACTACCCCTGACATTCTGTAAGCTGGCTCCTACCCCTCTAATTCTAGTTTTGGCCTCAGCATTTAGACTTCCCTTCTCCTTTACCACACATTCCAGATACTTGAAACTGCTAACCTGCTCCACTATTATCCCTTCTATCTTAGTTTTCTTCATTTTCTGATTTACCCCATTTGGTGCTATACCTACGGTCTTGCCTGTACTCAGTTTCATTCCTATTTGCCTTCAATTTTGTATTACATTCCCCTATCCTTTGCTGAAGTTCCTGTTCAGAGTCTGCTTGTAATGCCATATTGCCATCACACAGCAGCTTTATTGATCAGTCCTCTAATTGCTAATGTAGTCTATCACCAATGTGAATAGCAGTGGCTTTGGAGCTAAACCATGATGCGCACCCACTCCAGCCAGAAACCCCTCTGTGAGTCCAAACACTGTTTGTTCGTCTGCCTTTGGGTTCTTGTAAATAGCTTGCACTAATTCTACCAATGTTTCTGGACCTTCACACCATCAAAGGATTGCTCAAATATATATTCTTGGGACCATGCCATATGCTTTCTCCACATCTAAGTGTGCCAAGTTGAATTCCTTCCTCATCTCCAGCTTATTCTCCCCTATATGTCTCCTGCAAATAGAGTCATTTGTCCTGCATCTTGATCTGAATCTGAACTTCACATCTCCCATCTTACTTTCTGCTACATTGCATGCATCTGCACAGACAGATCAAATGCCAGTCATACAGTAGTACAAGACATCTGTTCATGAAGAGCACATCAGAAACACCCTTTCCTACACATTATATTACTAATCACAAAACTACAACAAAAGAAATATTAGAAAAGAGAGAAAACGACAGAATAAAAGACATCAAAACCAACTAAAAACCCCTAGCCACCTGAGTAATACAAGATCTTGTATATCTTCCTTCCCTAAATAATACTGCCTTAACAGCTGCTACTGGAGCCTAACTGTCTCCTTATGTCTGTTATCCACCTTCATTACTATAACCCTCCTATACTTTACTTTGGCATATTCTTCATTTTACTTTACCCAGAGTTCCACTCCACTTCCTCCATCCAACCTTTTGTAATAAAATTTCAGTACTTACGTATTATCACAACCACATTTCCCACGAACAGGAATTTAGCTGTTATTCCTCTTCCAATGTTATAAACAATGTCACAGAATACTAAACACTTTAGAAAACCCTTTTTGGGTAACATACGTACTTTTGCTACAGCATAAGCACTTTAGACAACCCTTTTCAGGTGACGGAAGGCACTATGTCTTAAGAATAAACTTGATATTTGACCAGAGATGGCCTTGAAGTGTACTGCAGGAAAAAACAGTTTAACTTTGCCCGTATTTTTCAAGGGAGATATTTAGTTAACCGGAAAATGCTTGCTGAAAGTAGGAGCATTTTCTTTAAGATTGTGCAAAAGTCTGACGACTTATGGATGCTTGTTAAGGTTATTTCAAAACTAGTGTGTACTTACTAGGTAAGCTGAGGCAGTGAACCTTAAACACTCAACTTGTACAATTCACAGAAATGTACTGAGTTTATAAGCGTGTTATTTAACTAGAACAGCTGTTATAGTATGCTTATGCCTAGTAAATTTTACCCAGCTAACCTAAATTATGAAAGAAATTTAGGTATTATCACAATTTCCCACAAAGAAGAATTTGGCCGTTATTCCTCTTGCAACGCCATAAACAATATCACAGAATACTACTTAACACTTGAGACAACCCTTTTCAGGATAACATACATACTTTTGCGACAACATAACAGACAGTTTAGATAACCCTTTGCAGGTTATGCAGGTTAACATACATACTTTCCCAAAAATATAAATTATCTCACGTTGGAAATGTGGTTGCGATAATACACAAGTACCAACATTTCTAACCCAACCCCATCATCACTGTCTGACCTTATAACTTCTTATCCACTTTTCCTGTTTACTCCAACATTCAGCATTACAAATTTCTAAATTCTTAATATGTTCTTCCTAAAAAACAGTTTCTTAATCAAAAATACAATCATTCCAAATTCCCTACAACTTTGAACACCTCCAAAATATGTAGACTAGACCAGCGTCACCTTCTTTACAGTGCCAACATTCCCCTCCCCACAAGATTTCACTTCTCACAGATTCAGTAAGGCATCCTACATCACCTATGAATGGGGTCTACTTTAGAGCAGCGAACGATCAGATGATCGAACGCTGTTAGAGAGAACACAACATGTCGAACCGGCAAAATAGCGAACAGCTGGAACAGCTAATTTTTTCCCAGGGAAAGAAATTGCTGGGCCGGCCACCCAGGTTGTGCCATTTCCTCCACTGTTATGCGATCTTGGAGTTGGTATATTTAAGTAGGGGGGGTTTGGGGAACAGGTTCTGTTCTGGTTGTTCGCCGTTTTGGATTTTCGACATTTAGGGGTTGATATAACAATGTTCGATCATCTGATTGTTCATTGTTATAATATAGACCCCCATCAATAAAACATATACATTGGTCCCAAGCAACTGGGATTCCCTTAACCCTATCATCTGAAAAATGTCTTCTCGCTCACCTGGCTGAAACTATCTTCTACAAAGAGGGTCTCCTTAACCTTATCAGTCATCTGGTAAATCTCTCCCAACACACCTAGATGAAACTATGCTCTACACAGAGGCACACTTCAAACAAAGCGTTCCTTCTGAGCTACTATATTTCTGTAGCACTAACTTCTTGTAAATACATCCCAACTTGACTTCACCTCTTCCCCATCTAGCCATCCCCTGCATCTCCCTCCTCCACTGCCACTCTCTGACTATTAACTGTATCCATCATCCCTACCTTAAAAAACAAAACTAGTAGCCCATTTCCCCTGTTCAAACCTTAGCCACTCAGAAGCCCCCCTAACTAAACTGTTCTCTAAATTCTTTCCATCCTAAAAGGAGCAACAACCTATCCTCTTGGACTGTAGAAGCAAGCAAATTTCTAATACTCTGCATCCCCTTTCTCCCCTCCTCTGCCAAGGTTTCCAACATGAACACTACCTGCTACTTTAAATTTCCTGATTATTCCATACCCCTTCCACAAACACTCTGCAATAAACTCCCAAGTGGCTTCACAAGTTCAACAATCTCTGCATATCCACACTCTCTTTATCAAGCCCAGCTCTGCTAAACTTGCACAGTCTAGTCAAGTTCTGACTGCCACAAAGCCATCTGTTCGACAGATAATTCTTTTAAGAAAAAATTGCTGATGCTAACAAGGCATATAGATCAAAATCAGCATTCCTTACCCTCCCCATCTTCATAATTAACTTACTCTCAAGTTAGCTATTCTACTCCAGTTTCCCCTACACACAAAAAAAAATTATCACAACACAACTGAAGTTCTTTTTTCCATTTATTCTTTCCATCTAGTGGAATATGTAAAAAAATACAACTCCCTAATAAATATCATTGTCTGCACATTATTAATATACCCTAACAAAGTATCACTTTTATACCACCAATAGCTCAAAAGGCAGCCTATGTTAATAAAGTTTTCATAACTGATGCATTATCCTCTCTCCTCTTAAATACCTTAAGCCCCAAATATTTCACCCCTGCTTCTGAACTATTCTTGGTCTCCCACAGGTATTTCTATCATTTTAGACCAATTACATCTGAACTCAGACTTCTTTCAAAGGATCTCAAACACTTTCTCAACTATTGGCATCACTCTATCTAAATAATATGATAACAGTAAACAAATGACAATAACGGCACCCCCCCAACTTCAAAATGAACCACAGTATTCCTCATTCTTTGTGGCAGAATGTCTACAGCTAGAGCAAACAAACATGGGGAGAGTGGGCTCCACAGTTACATTCCCTACCCACATGCACCTCCTCTATTTTCCACTCACAATAAGTCAAACAGAAGGCAAACTGTACACAACCATCTCCAATTTCCTAAAGTTCTCTCCCAATCCTACAACTACCAAAATCTGAAATATGTTTATTTTACAGTATTAATTGCTTTTCTAATATAAATAATTATCCGTGCATTCATTACACCTTTCTTCTGTGCCTTCTCAGTAAATTTCCCTAACACCCACTAACTACTCTCAGATGTCCTCCCTTTCACAGAACCCATCTGATATTCTACTACTAAATTTGGAATAAATGCCTTCGGGCTAGGTGCAATTACATTGTCAACATTTTGGCATCCACAATAATGAAAGAAATTGGTTTATAATTTCCTGGCTCTACTCTATCCTGCCCCCCCTTAAGAAATGAGGACCACATGTACACATGTAAATGAAGCAGGTAAGTATCCACTTAATAGGTGTTAATGCATAAACATGGTCACAAAGTGTCTTATATCGTTATAAAACTCTCTCTCAAACCATCCTTCATAGGGAATTTGCCCCTCATCAGCTTCCTCAGCATAGGCTTCACTTCTTCAACTGTTACTTTTTCATCCACACATACTCATTCATTCTTCTGCAAAATATTTCCTATTCCAAATCTCTGTAATATCCTTCCCTTTGTCTTCCTTCCCCCAACCTACCTTAGTAAACTCACTTGGGGTTGGGGTGTCACTTCAACAGTGACAACCATGTAGAGTGGATGTTCACACCGCTTGGTGGCTAGTCCTGCCGTGGCTGTTCTTCCAAGACACAGACACACACACACACAGACACACAGACACACACAGACACAGACACACACACAGACACAGACACACACACAGACACAGACACACACACACAGACACAGACACAGACACACACACACACACACACACACACACACACACACACACACACACACACACACACACATTATCCCAGAGAATCACTAGGTTCATCTATTGTCATTTCCAGGTTGTGTTGTACATCCTCCTGGTCATGACACCCTGTGCTTCTCCTCCATTTCCACTTAATGAGCAAGCTGAAGTTAAAAAAAAAATAAAGAAACAGTAAACCATTTGCCAATACAAAGAGGGGGATGGAAGTGGGATGGTGGGATGGTGGGATGGTTAACATAGGCTACTTATCCAAGCAGATCTAACATTATTTAAGTACATAATTTTCACATCTGCTAAAGAGAACATGTCTTCATTAGTATTTAAAACAGAATCCCTTGATAGTTCTCTTAGGAGACTGGCAGACTAAAAAATGCCTTTGATTACTTTCAGCCCCAAAGGATATCTGTGTCTGGAAGCAAAGTTAATCTTATAATGTCAAGTAGTGAGGACTAACATGCAGCCACCCAGATGCCTTGTGGAAAGAAGCTGCTGAGGTAGCAACAGCTCTAGGCTGAATAAGCCTTAGGCAAGCCTAGTAGCTTCTTTACGTTCTTATGATAAATAAAGGAGACAGAATTAGAAAGACAGCAAACCAAACAGAACTTAGTCCTAACGTTCATGAATCCAAGGAAAAACTTAGCCGAATATCCTTTCTGAAAGATCTTGATCCTTTGCACATAATATCCAAGTTACTGACATACAACCACAAAATGCAGTTGGTTTTGAGAGATTAGGTTCATAGATTAGTACTAGGCTAACTGCCCAAGCTGAGCATTGCAGCCAAATATACATTATCCAGTGAAGAGCTTAATCCTAGAATGAACAATAATAATATAACAATAAAAATATGTATAGATCAATACGGATATAACAAGGCATAAAATTAAAATTACAGTCTCGAACCAGTCTTTTAAAACACTCACAGGTTCTTAGATTAGTACTGAATTTAACCCTAATTTTATAGGTGCTGTACCTTTAAGAGATAGTGAGCTTTAAGCTCAGATTTTTCTCATTTTGTTTTAGTTCTCAGAGACTTTCTACAACTTTATGAATATAATATTCTGTATGGCTGATGTTACTCTCCTTATTCATTTAGTTTTGTTGATTGGGGTAGTGTACTGATCATAGGATCACATACAAAATGTACAAAACAGACTTACAGATACAAGGATATGACAAAAATATATATATATATATATATTTACAGATTTAAGAATGTGCTACATTAAGTTCAGGAAGCAGGACAATGTCAAAACATGGTTGGAAAAGTAGAATTATACAGAGCAGAGTTTTTTTTTTTTGGATAAGATGTAGCCATAATGACTGAGATGTCTTATGCTATGGAGATAGCAGCACATCATTATACATCATTATACAGAGAGACATGAAAACATTAGAAGAGGAGACTATGAATAGTTGCAGAAAAGGATGCCATGGGGAGAAGACACAGGAATGATGACAGAGGCCTGCAGAGCAAAGAGGAGCAGAAGAGATAGGAGAGGAGGTGTCAGAGATGCAAACAGAAGAGAGAGGTAATATGGATGACAGACGTAAGTGGATGACAAGATGAGACAAGGAAGGATGAAATAGGGATAAAGTGGTGCGTGACAAAGCTGCAGAGTTCATGTAATGTGACCTGTATGAGAGCAGCTGCACTTTGCTTGGGTGAAGAGGTGTTCCTAGAGCTGTCTGAAGGCTGAGTATTTTTGGATGTCTCTGACTGATCCCAGTTTAGGTGCTAGGATGGAGAATGCATTGTCAACGCAATGAGGTTTATTTTTTGGAGTTAGTAGGGTGGATTGAAATTGAGAGATACCCCTGAGATTACATGAGGGGGGGGGAGTTTACGAGTGAGATGGGAATATGTCTCAGGAGAAAGGGCTTTGTGAATGGAGGTTGGCTGTCAAATGTCCTTGGAACCATTTACCTTTGGTGAGAGTTAGGCAGTGATGTTCCTTAATGGGGCAGTTAGTAATGAACCTTCAGATGTTATTAAAAATATTTGTAAGGTGGTGGCATTTTTCTTTGAGGCTGCAGCTGTTATGAGTAGTTCATATTCAAACAGAGATAAAAGTATTCTTTTGCCTATAACATCTCTGGCTGTCTTGGAGAGAAGATGTGATAGCTTGTTTGCCCAGAACAACAGTGTGTTGATCTTTTTGTGTGTGTTTTGAATGTGTAGTTATGAGACTGGTCTAGGCAAATGCCAAGGTATTTGAAGGCTGTACTAGTTTCAGTGGTGTATTGTTACCATCTTTAATATGAAGGAAGCTTGGTCCTTTGGCTATTTTTTGGTTGGTTCCACACAGTATGGTTTTTGTTTTTGATGGACTGGTTGTAAGTTTCTGGCCTACTAGCCACTGGTTGAGGGTTTGGAGGTCATCTTGGATCTCAGTTTGCATAACAAGAGTGAGATTTCTTTGACTTGTACATGATCATCTCATCTGTATAAAGAATTAGTGGTATATGAGGGTGATCACATAGGAGTTTGTTGATAAATATGGAAAATAAAATAACAGATCCTTAAGGAATTGCATCCAAAATCCTGCTCTATTTCCTGAGCCCCCTCCCCCATTTCTTCATCATCATAATCATCCACTTCCACTTTGATTTATAACCTGCTTGCATTATCTATATCAGTCTGAACTGTGTAGCTTTATACTATCCATTCAAATTAGGTAATCCTAAACCAACTTGTTCAAAGGGGAAGATCAACTTATCCCATTTAATTCTTGCCTTTTCCTTCATAAATAAATTCCTTCAGCTCTTTATATAAATTCATTCAACTCTTTAATAATTATTGTCCATAACTTCTCTGGTTTAACAAAAATATGCCTGACCTGTATATAAAACTAAAGAGACTAAACATTTCACTGCTTGTATCCTACTATCAAAATTCATAATCAAAAGCTTCCAATTTCTGACTTTTTCTATTATCTTTTGTTTAGTGTTTTTCCACATATCCTTAGCTGCCCTAACAAAATCCTTTTTAATCCATACACTGAAATACTTCATCTTATCATGTACCAATAAATATGGATACTGCTGAACCAATTATGTGGGTACATAAAGCATTTGCTTTATCTTCATTAATTATAAGTCCTGAAAAGACTTGAAACTGTCTCAAAATATTCCACATCAAAATGTCCTTTTTAGATTTATCATGTAAAATAATATCAACTGTAAATAAAGCAAACTTTTCTTGATTACTGTACCCTTTATATCCTCGATTTTGTGAGTCACATATTTCTTTGCAAGTGGCTCTAAATATAAAATAAATAATAAAATGTAAAAATGGACACACCTCTGCCTTTGTCCTCTGTTCAAACACAGCTTGTCTGAGAGGAACCCTCCCATCCCAATTATTGCCTTCAACCATTCATAAATCCTCATAATTAACCTTCTTATTCTATATAAGAGAATGGAAATGTTTCTACTGCCCTATTCATAAAATCTCAGATGATACTTTCAGATGTTCTCTTCAATCAAAGCCTACTATCAAAATAGAGGCATTTTCTTACATTCAGCTTTCCTCTAAACCATGAGATTAATTTGAGGGATTGAACATTTGGGTGAGGCTACCCAAACAGATGGAGTTACAGTCTTGGTTGTTGTGGTAAGACAAAATGTCTTCTCCTTAACTGAGGCTGTAACAGGGTAAACCAGGACAGGGCTATGAGAATGACCTGCTCTTTGCACATCCTAGCTTTCTGTAGAAATCAGCAGATCAGGGGATTAGAGGAAATGCATAAAGGAGTCCTGGGGGGCAAACATGGGATGATGCAGCTCTTGGTGGAGATCTCTGTTGAGGGATGGTCAAGACAAAAACATTGCATTTGGTGTTGGATGGTGAAGGAGAGAGATGTCAAAAAGGAACTTGCAAGCTGCTGAGTCACTGAAAGTCCATTTGTGGGGGAGCAATATCCATCTGAAATTTTGATGAATGTTCCCAGGATATGCATTGCCATGAGAAATTATGTGATGTGAAGCTATCACCCATTCTCATACTCTCAAGGTCTGTTGGGAAAATGTGGTAAGAGCATGTTTCTCCCTGTTTGCTGATGTACCATACCACTGCCACTCTGGCAGACAGGAAAAAAGACTGCTCTCCTATTCCAGACGCTGAAGTGTAACTTGGCCTCATGAGGTTTACACATTCCTTGGGATATCCTGCTGAAGAACGGTCTCCTCACTCCAACAAAGATGCATCTGTTGTGACCATGATCATTGATATCTGCTTTGTGAATGAAACACCAGCCTCTATGCTTCTGTTCACTAAGACGGGTGTTTTTTTTTTTTGCAGGTTGTGGAAAGTCTTATAGTCTGCGACATGCTTTTTGTGGTTTGGTTCTACTGAATTCTCAAGTCCCACTGTAACACCCTTATCTGTTGTCTGGAGAATGAAGCTGTTTGTATGTATGCTGCCATTAGACGCAATACCTTTAAAATCCTAGCATCATCCAAATTTGGGATGTCTAATAGTACGGTCCTCACCACTTGGATAATCAGTCCTTTTCCCTGAGGACAGTATAGTCAACTGTTTTACGTCCGACTGGAAACCTATAAATGTAAGAAGCTGGAAGGGTCTCAGTTGTGATTTGGGATAGCTGACAAAAATTCCCAATGACAGGTATAGGTGGATCAAGTATTCTCTTATGATGCAAGCAATATCCTGAAATCCAGGAGTCGCATGTGGGCTGCAACTGGATGCAAACATTTGGTGAACACTGGGGGTAAGTAGTGAGACTGAATGGTAGTAATCTTTAAGCAATAACCCACGCCTGGGTGTGGATAATGCTGGACTTACCCACGGTTGGTGTGGTTTGGTCACGAGGGCAAAGCCTGAGTGGCCAAACAAAGACAACCGTGGGCAAATCCAGCATTACCCACTCCCAGAAGTGGGTTATTGCTATTATACAATGACATTATTTAAGAAAAAAAATACTTACTTTTCTTAAATAATGGCATTGTATAATGCCTCTGGGCTGCCCTCCCGCAGCTGTCTGGTATTCTGCAGCATTTCTGATGTACTGCACATGCTTATGCTTACGCAGTACATCAGAGCTGTGTGTGAAAGCAATGGAGAAAGGAAGATCTCTGTTGCTTTTTAAAAGGTGTCACGTTATGTTAAAAGAGTTTAACATAGTGAGATAGCTTTAAAAAAAGCAACGGAGATCTTCCTTTCTCCATTGCTTTTTTTAAAGCTGTCTCTCTATGTTAATAACATAGCGAAACAGCTTTAAAAAAAGCAATGAAGAAAGGAAGATCTCCGTTGCTTTTTTAAAAGCTATTCACCAAAAAAGCACTTAGGAAACCAGAAACACGAGCGGTGAAAACGGATACATTTTAATATATTAAAAAACACAACACACTATACGAACTGTACCGCAATCTAATGGTTACAAGCACAAAACGCTTAACTGGTTCACCGCGTTTTTCATTCCAAATGGAACTTCCTCAGATGCCAATCAATTAATTATTTTAATTATTAGCTTTTATACCAAATTTAAAATGCTAGAACCAATCAATCAAAAGCTGTAATGTGTTTCATGAATATTTATACAGACATACTTACATCCTAAATTCTATCTCTTAAAACAAACTATTTGCCATTTAAATACATAAAAGGTTCTAATGAACTCCCTAATCTATTAACATATACTTGTAAATACATTATAATACATTTAATGATTAAAACAAATATTTATTAAATATGTAACCTTATAACTACAACTAAAGCATTTTAAATGCAATTTCATTGACAAAGCTAATAATTAAAATAATTAATTGATTGGCATCTGAGGAAGTTCCATTTGGAATGAAAAATGCAGTGAACCAGTTAAGCGTTTTGTGCTTGTAACCTTTAGACTGTGGTACAGTTCGTATAGTGTGCTGTGTTTTTTAATATATTAAAGTGTATCCGTTTTCACCGCTCATGTTTCTGGTTTCCCAAGTGCTTTTTTTGGTGATTTGCTTGTTGGAGATGGACTCTCTTAAGGACTTATTCTAACTTTAGTGATTTTTTGAAGCTATCTCGCTATGTTAAACCCGTTTAACATAGCGAGATTACAGCAACTAAGCTCTTCCGTTCTCCTTTGTCTAACACACAAAAAAAAAAAGACTTATACTAATGGAAAAAGACCAGGCGACTGGACCTTTTTCCATTAGTATAAGTCTGATGTACAATGGACATGCTGACCAATCAGCGTGCACATTTTGGAATATTAATGGGGGGGGGTCATTGTATAATAACTGGTACTGACTACCCTCCACTAACCAGAATTGCAGGAATCTCCTGAACGGTCTGGTTATCCCGATGTGGACATAGACATCCTGGAGATCCAAACAGCATGTCCAATCTCCTTTCTGCAAACACAGAAGAATAGACATGGTGATCATCTGGAATGACTCCTCCTTCACATAATGATTTAGATGACTGTGTTCTAATATGGGTCTAAAGTCCTGTGTTTTTTGGGGGGAGACACCAAGAATAACTTGGAGTAATAACCGGACGCACTCTGGTCTAGTGGGATCTCTTGGATGGCTCTTTTTGCAAAAGTTTTTAAACCTCTTTTTCTGCCACTTCTTTTTGATGGGGTGGCACTGTTGAAGGGACAGAGATGATGGCTGTCTGGGTTTTTAGCACAAATGGTAATGAGTAACCCCTGGATATTACTTTCCTGACCCAACTGTCTTGCTTGATGGCCAGCCATGCAAGAAGGTGCAGGGAGAGATGTCCACAACTGCATCCAGAGTGGGACAGCTGGACAATGATTAAAGGTTTGATCATGCCTAGCCACACAGCGGGGTCCATGGAATCCTTGCTGATGCAGTCCACAGCAGCTACCACAATTACTTCCTCTGCCATGGGCATTCCCATAAAAGTACTGCTGAGACTTCCTGAATCAAAGATTTACGGCCCCCTTTTGATTCTTCTGGAATGACTTCTGAGAGGCTGAAAACTTGATCCCAGCAGTTGTGAGCAGCTTGCCGTCTTACTCACGTGACTCACATGACTGTAATTTATCTTTAATTTTCTGCCCAAATAGAGATGTGCCAAGCAGTGTCCTGACAAATGCCACTTTAATCCACAAATTCCATTAAACAGAGCCATGTTTGACAGTGCACTACTAAACCTGACCTAGCCACACCATTTCTTTGCATTACAGAGTAACCTGATTGATAATGAAGTGATGAAACTGATGGTGCTTATCTGGGTCATCCTTCTGAAACCTAGTTATACGCACCAAGTAATTTAACTCTCTAATGGAAAAGTACTTGAGGCACTGATGTGCTTCCCTAGTTCATTCATCATTCTTTATTTGGAGGATGGCTATTCTGAGTATTATCTGGAGCTTCCTTCTTGGAGAGCACTGCAACCACAAAGGCATCCAAACAAGAGGTTCCTTACTCCAGAGAGGCCCGTCTTTGGGGGTTTGCAGCACTCAGTCCAACTTGAGGGGGATTTGTACCATGACATCAGGATCCTTCTATGCTTTCAAGCAAGCCATATCAATAAGTATATATTGTGGAGATACAACCTAGGCTGTTGGAGGGGAGAACCTGTACGCTTCCTGCAAGATTTTCTTCTTCAGAAAAGGTGAAGTCTACAGGTCAGTCTACTGGCCAAGACTTAACTAAAGGTGGTGCCCTCCGGACAGGATTATGGAGAACCCTCTTATTCATCAGGATCTCAGTCTGGGAAGGCAGACTCCGAGGGGTAGCTTTGGTGCTTCCTTTAACATGGCCTCTTTCTAGGCGGAGTCAGGGGTGGGATTCATCTGACCTATCACCAGAAGAGCAAAGCTCAGACATGAGAAATTTGGAAGGCTCACACAATCCACTGTCCATGAGGGGCAAGACTGATGTGGAGCAGAACAGCTCAGCTCCCATTGTGTACAGGGGTTGAATCAACTGGGACAGAGTTTAATTTTGCCCAAGGATCTGTTCAGAACCCCTCAATGCTAGTACCCTTTGTCAAAGTAATCAGGGTCAAAATCCTTGGAGCCAGATGGCAAGGAAAGTACAGTTGTGTACTCTTACCATAAATGTAGATGTTCGAGTGCATTCATTATTGCAGTCATAACTGATGGGATTTCCTGTCATGGAAGCCTTTGGTTGGCCTGACTACCAGATAATTTCCTCCTCCTCCTCCACACTTTAACCAATGTCAAGATATCTAGGTATAAAGGGAGTTAGCTGGCACTATAACTTTAGTTCATTCCTGCCTCCAAAAGAAAGCAGCCCCTAGCTGGTCCCTAAGGTGAAGTGCCTTAGCCCCAGGATACTACAGTGTGTAGCTTTGGGCCTTCTTCAAACAAAGAGGGGGAATAACGTGGATCTAAAGAGGAAAATGTCCACTCCAACCTTTGGGGCAAGAGGGAAAGAATACTGCAACAGTGAATACACTTGAACAGCTACATTTATGGCAAGTGTGCACAACTTCACTATGTCCTTCATGTTTCACTGTTGCAGTTCTGACTGATGGGGTGACTCCCAAAGCTGACAAGAAGGTGGATGGAGAAAGTTATGGAGAAGCTAGAAGGCCCTGAAAAATTACAGTAGCAACCTCAGCTCTAGACTTGGAAAAGGTTGAAAGGTGATGGTGTTTGCTGAAGGTATGCACAGAGGACGGGTTAGCTACTTCTAAAATGTCCTTACTGGCCACCCCTTTAAAAAAAGGCAGTAGACGTAGTGGTAGCCCTAGTGGAATGTGACTTAATAGAGTCTGGTGGCTTTTTTCCATAGTGGTTGTAGAAAAACAAAATGCAGTGGAAGATCCATTTGGAAATTGTTTAGTGACTGGTCTTCCTTCAGAGTTACAGGCAAAGGCTATGAAAAGCTGATCAGATTTCCTGACATTTTTTGTTCTGTCCAGATAGTAATGCAGTTGCCTATGCACATCCAGTAAGTGGAGGATTATTTCCCCTTTATTTTGAGTCTTAGAAAAGAAGGTAGGTAGGTTGATAGTCTTGTTCAGCGAGATCTCTCTAACCACTTTAGGCATAAAGGAGGGGATGGTCCTAACAGAAAGACTGTCAGGGAAGAACATGAGGAAAGGTTCTACACATAAGGGTCAGAAGTTCTAATACTCTTCTAGCTGAAGTAATGGCTAGCAAAAAACTGTCTTCCAGGTCAAGAACTTGATGTCTGTGGAGGCAGCTGGCTAAAAAGTGTTGAAGGTGAGCTTCTCCAAAATGAAATAAATCCCACACAGGAGCAGGAGCATTTTTTGAAGGTCTAATGTGAATGACCACTCACAGGAACAATTTCATGAGTAGGTGGGAAAAGAGAGGGGGTTGTGAGTGCAGATAGACTGAAATGTCTGAAGTGGGAATTTTACTACAAGAATGAGAAAGCCCTTTGTCAAAAAGCTCTGATAAGTATGAGTATCAGAGGAACCTGAGAGCGAAGAGGGTTCTGTCCTTTTTTGTCTGCACCATATAATAAATTGCGTCCATTTGGCGGAGTAAGATTTCCTTGTACTAGGTCTCCTGGCTTCTTTTAGAATGTCCAAGACCAGTTTGTCAACGGATGTTCCTATCCAGGAGGTCAAAATATCAATCAAGCTGTCAATTTGAGTGTGTTCATGTTAGTGTATATGATGGTTCCCTTGTTTTGTGTCAACAGGTCCACTTGTTGGGGCAACAGCCATGGTTCCTTCTTGCTGAGACTGAGCATTAGGGGATAGGATACCAGTGCTGCCTTGGCCCATCTGGGTCTACAAGAATGACCCTTGGCTTTTCCTGCCTTATTTTCAGAAATACCATGGGGACTAAGAGTACTGGAAGGAAAGCATAGACAGATAGACCTATCCAAGGGAAGGAGAAGGCATCCCTCCTCCATGCAGACTTGATTTTGACCCTTGAGCAACACTTTTCCAAGTGATAGTTTTCTTGTGTGGCTAAAAGATCTGTCTTTGGCACACACCATTCTCTGGCTATACTGAGAAAAACATCCTGATGCAACTGACACTCATGAGGGTCTGGTAGTTTCCTGCTTAGGTGATCTGCCAGTTGATTTCTTTCTCCTGGTATGTACTAAACCATGAGGTGCAGACTTAGAGAATGTGCAGTTTCTCAAAAGATTATTCCATGGCTATGCGTCAAAAAAGTTAAGAGCGAGTCCCCCCTTGCTTATGTACCACACAACCGTGGTTACTGTCTGTCTTTACTAGTAGTATGCTTAGTTTCCATTGGTCTTTGAATGCAATCAAGCCTTCTTTGACTCCCAACAGTTCTTTTAGTTCAAAAACAAGCACATCAACCTAAAAAGTGGTAATGTCAGCAAACTGGGAAAATCAGAAGAAACTGAGAATTCAGATAGAAGGAAACACAGTGGAACAGGTTAATAGCTTCAAGTATCTGGGAGGGGTGGTTAAGGGGAAGGGAAGTCTGAATGAAAGCTAGAATCAGATGGGTTACAGCCAACTGGCATAGAGTGTCAGGTGTAGTGTACAACAGAAGAATGCCAAAGAAGCTGAAAAGTAAGGTGTACAAAACAGTGGTGCAATCAAGTACTACTGTATGGTACAGAAACATGGGCAGTAAAAACAAAGCAGATGAAGAAGCTAGAGGGGATGGAATTAAGTGCCTGACATAGGTGGTAGGATGCACACTGTGGGACAGACAAAGAAATGAAGACAAAAGAGCAGAAGCCAAAGTAGCTCAAATTGCATAAAAGATCAAAGAGAACAGATTACAGTGGTTTGGGCACGTACAGAAAAGCAGAACACAATCTGGTGAAGATGATTTGGAATGCACAGGAAGAAGGTAAGAGGAAATGAGGGCATCCAGTGAACATGCGGACATATTGTGTGAGAGAAGATCTGCAACAGTCAGGCATGACTGTAGAAGAAGGCAGGAGTTCAGCATTACATCAAGAGAGATGACAGTTAACATGACACCCAGATCCCATGCAAAACAAACAATGGGAAAAAGGGGACGTGATGACCATTGAGCGACAGTGACGATGATGATGTGCTTCATTTTTTACTGGGTGTCCCACCTGCTCTATATGTCTGTAAGTTGTGGTAGTGTGCCCCCCCAGGCTATGTCAGAGGCATCTGTGGTCAATGTTTAGTTATGAGAAGTAATTCTGAAGGGGAGGCCTGGACTGATGGAACAAGCTTGGGCCCACCAGGCAAACTCTTTCCTGAGACAAGGGAGAAGCTTCACCTTGAAAGCTGAAGGATTGGGAGTGCTCGCATTACAATACAGCTTCCTCATGTGGAGTCTGGCAAGGGTGATTATTAGGATGTAAGAGGCCATGTAACCCAAGGCTCAACTCCCTGGCAATGGTGTTTTCTGTGAAGTTGTTTTAGGAAATGCTGTGTTAGAAAGTTTACTTTCTCTAGAGGAAAAGAGGAGTCCAAGGCCCCAAAACACAATCCTGTTTGTGGGGATGGCCTGAGACTTTTGATGGTGAACCTCAAGTTGTCCAAGTTTTCTTGGCTATATAACAAATCTGATTTGAGTTATTCTACATTCATTGCTTAAATGAGGCAATCATCTAAGTAGGGATGAATCTGAATGCCCTTTGACCAGCAGAAGATTATCACAGCAGCCATGCATTTTGGGAATACCCAGAGTGCAGTACACAAGCCAAAGAGCACAGCACAAAACTGATAATGCTTTGCATCTGTTCCAAAACATAAGCACCTCCTGTGAGTTTCTTTTTCTATTGGAATGTGGTGATATGTATCTTTTAGATCTACAGTAACCATACAGGCATTAGGAGAAATCATGGGCAACAGTTTTTGAAGGGTTAGCATTTTGAATTTTGGTACCTGTTGAGCTTTGACCAAGCAGGTCTCCAGGTACCTACTTTTCTTGGGAATAGAAACAGCCTGGAGTAAACTCTCTTTCCCCTCTAATCTTTTGGGTACTGATTCCACAGAACCATGGGTACAAAGTAGCTGAGTTTGTTTTGCGGCCTCTGTCTTTTCTCTCTGGGAAGCCTGAGCAATTTTGAGATTCCTTGAACTGAAGTCTGTAGCCTCTTTCTGTGATGTTTAATACCCACTGATCCCTGATAATGTGAGCCCAATTTTTTAAGAAGAGGGACAGCTGTCCTCAAAGTTCGGGAAGGTGGGGGTAGGCAGATTGTGGTGGGACTTGAGGAAGGGGGGGGGAAAGAGAGAGGCATGGGTGAGTCATGATTGCTCCCTCCTGGGACCCTTGCAACAATTTCAGTTGCTGGTGCTGCCTTTGAATGCTGTCCCTTCTAGGTCTCCTGTGTCTTGGTTTAGACTGAGATGCTAGAAAGGACCAGTGTTTGGTAGAATAGTTAAGGTTGAAGCAGAGTGGGTGAACCTGAAGGAAGTCTCTGACAGTCTGCATAGACATGGTCTTATCCTCCATCTTTGTATGATTGCTTCAGCCTTAGAACCAAAAAGGTAGGCTCTGTCCAAGGGAGCATCCAAAAGACTCAATTTTACATGCTCACGGAGGGACTGCTCTCTCAGCTAGGCATGCGATCTAATAACTGATCCTGTAGCTGCTGCCCTGTTAGATGCTTCCAAAGCATCACAGCCACAGTGTAAGGAGTGTTTGGCAACTTGAGAACAGGAGTTGGATAAGTCGAGCAGTTCCTTAGAGAGGCCCTTATTTTCAGTCCCCACCAATGTTTGCTTTATCTGGTCCAAGAGGGCCTCCTAATAATTGACCATATGGAAATGGCATTTTAGGGTCCTCATAGCCATGGTAGTGGTGGTGTAAACTTTCTTCCCAAACCTAAGGCTCTACCTTCTTTGTCTATTGGCTTTTTTTTTTTTTTAAAGAAGTGCTAGCTTTAGCTCCCTTAGGACCCTGAGTCATCACTTCAAAATCTGTTACAAAGTTATTAAAAAGGTGCCTATGGAAATTCAGAACTATGTAAAATCAGTCTGGCTTCCAAGCAGCAGGTGGCATTGAGTCTGGCTGAAAAGAAGTGTCCAACAAGACATCATTCACTACTCTAAGACTGAAGGAATGGCAACAGGTTTATGCTCAGGAAGTTTTAGGAATTCCCTTACCCTTCTCTTTGATTGAGGGTAATCTTAAATTTTGCATTTGAAGTACTCCCTTAGGGTGTGCAGAGTCTCACCAAAAGATATGTCCTCAGGGGGTGAAGCTGTGACTAGGTTCTCATCAGAGTCTGAATCTCCATAGGAAGAAGTAGACAAACCTTCCTCGAAGATGGATTCCTCATTGTCATCCCCAGAATCAAATGAATCTGAAAACTCCTGGGGAGAGATGCCCCTTTTTCTTTTACTAGGAGAAGAATCAGAAGCAGAGCCAGGGAAACTAAGATGTCTAGATGTGACTATAGCAATCAAATCCTCAGCCAGCCTAAACAGGTCCTGTTGACAGGCCCGAGTTTGGGATTGGTAGCTGGTAGGCCTCATCTGGGGAAAGGTGGATGAGCCTTTTTATGTAAGGCCTTAGGCATGGGCTTATGGGTGACATCAGTGCTAGGGCTGGGATGCAGACAGGCAGTCACAGCCTGAGAACAGTGAGCTGAGGTGATCTCCTGATAACGAGGGACTCCAGTCTCCCCTTTGACAGGTGGAAAATTGTTATCGGAAGCCTGAACCTGCAAAGAGGTTACAAATCCAACAGACAAGCTCAGTTCTTCAGCTTGTGCAGAAGTAGAGGGACCCAATGGCATACTGGACTCCGAAATAGTCTTGATAGAGGCATGTGCCACAACCTCAGTTGTCAGAGGGAACTATGAAAGCATCTCACTTTTTTCGATGATAAAAAGCCTGGGTGGACTGGCAGAAGGTGAACAAGTGTTACCTGGTACCCTATGCTTCAGATGCTTTCCATTCTTACTCCTAGGGAGAGCAACCTCATCCCGACAAGCAGACAACATGATACAAGAATGCGTTAACATCTCGCTAAGGTGCTTAGGTAGAATCATAACCCTATACTTGATCATCCTACTGTTAAAACAAGCAAAGAACCAACACTTAGGTACGCCATGTTCTGGGGCCTAAACAAGTTACACAAAATGAATGTAAGCCATGGTGTGGTATCTGCTTGCCACAGTGGAGACAGTTATGAACTTTCTCTGACATTAGTCAAGAAACAAATGAAAAGTTCCCCAATGGGGTACTTAGTTTTAGATGTTTTCTTTCTCTGGTGTCGACTGAATGACGCACTGACTAGCCCTCTGCTTTGGGCACTGATGGCAAGAAAGGATGGAAGCTATGGTGCCAACTGGCTCGCTTTATATCTGGGCATCTTGATGTCGGTCAGAGCATCCACTGGTTCCTGAAGGAGGAGGAAATTCTCTGACAGTTGGGCCGGCCAAGGGCGTCCATGGAAGGAAATCCAGTCAGTTAGGACTGCAACAGTAAAACATGAAGAATATCCAAGGTCATGAAAACTCTGACAATCGGCACCAACATCTCGGGCCGATACAGCAAAGCAAGATTCTGGCATCAAGAGGTCAAACTCCAAAAGAACTGACACTGACTAGGGACCAGAAAGGTTCAGCTCTGATGTTAATATCTTTTAATTGTTGGCACTGACCCCACTGCGCATAGTGGGGATTTACACTAATGTCATACCCAAATCATCTACCAACTCCAAGGGAATCGACAACAAAAAAAAAAGGAATCCTGCAAAGCTGAACACAGTAGCACTGATTCCTTAGTAGAACCTAATGATCTAGATATTGAAAACACAACAGGAAGAGAAGGACGAATTTCTTCTCTTGCACTGCCAGAAACAGAACAGGCAGAAAGAACACCATACTGGAGCAAAGTCTTCATAAAGGCTGACATCTTGTCCCAATCTAATTGAGTGGGGCACTGAAAGGATCTCGAGGAGAGGATAGATAATGCCAACACTGGTCTCAAAAACAAAAATCAGGACAGCTCCTGCATCAAGGAGAAGCTTCGAGCCTAGTTTGCCAGTCCCAAGAAATCCTGACAGGATGGAGAGGTAGGGGAGTAATGGTGTGGACACCACTGATGGATTGGGCTGGGGTAGAAGAGAAACTGACATCCTCAGTACTTTGGCCAAGGAAACTTTCTCTAAAAATGATGGCTCCCCATTTCCTCAATCCATTTCTTCTCTTCTCTTTCTTCTCAACTCTAGAAGGCTGATCCTTGTAGTCCCTTGTCTACCCCTTAAGCAATCTTCTTAATACCAACTTATTCTTCCTATGCATTATAGTCCTGGAACTGAAGTTCTTGCATATTAAAACAGTTGACATCAAGATGCCCAACTCCAGGGCAAATTACACAGAGTTCGTGTGAATCTTGGGACTGAAACTTGTGCATTTTTTTTTAAACTCTACCGGCCTCGTCTTCCATACTAGTCAAACACCAACAGACTATAATTAGTAGGTAACTACAGCAAGGCAAAAAGACAGTCCCTGGGATTCATTAACACCTACACTAAGTGTACACCATTCTGGGTGAACAGACAGCACAGGTATAACTCACAACTTCCTCCTAATTTTAATTTTCGTACTGATTTTCTTGCAGCTTTAAATACTGAGGGGGATTCATAAAGGTTACCACAAAGTGTAGACTACAGGTATACTTAGTGTAATCCTTATGAGTGAATAGAAAGCTGAAAAAATGTATCTGGAATGTTCTTGAAAACAGATCGTGTACACTTAGTGTAGGTGTTACTGAATCTGGCCCATTACCTGCCAAGCTGCAGATTATGGAAAGACAAGGCCTAACTCCACTGTAACCAAGACAGATCACCAACCTAAACTAATCTGTTACCACACTATAGGTATCAGCAGCAGCAAAAAAAAATTGTTATCTGATAGCAGAAAGCATACCTGTTAACCTCTTAGTGCAAGAAATCTTGACAAAGCCTGGCATAATGGAGGGACAAAGGACCAAAAATAGACACACATTTTAAATATTGCTCTTATAAACTTAGAAAGCTGCTAGAATAACAAGAACTGTGCTAGCATGTATTTTCTGAAGGATATGAAGTCTGCAACTCAAATGCATGCCATTATTTAGTGACTTTAATCCTTAGATCATCCCAGTGATTTGTCAAAAAAACCACAATTTTTATGAGGAAGAAACCAAAAATATGAGGCAAAAATCAGGACATTTTGCAAAAACTGTACAGTTGAGAAGTATGGCAGAAAATAAAGCCAAGAAATGAATTAAAAAGACACAGACATTGTTTATTTTGAACTGGGAATGGGAAAGTTAGGTGATGAGAAGTAAGAACTCAAAGCAAGAGTAAAAAAGATCAAATATAGATACATCATTAACTTCACTTATCTGACAGAAAAAAATGCACAACAGAACTCCCCAATTCAAGTTAATTCCAAAGCATCAAACTTCCAAAATGGCAGCAAAGAGATCTGGAAATTCAGCAAGTAGCAGCATACTAGTGGATGAGGGGAGAGGAGCTTGATGGCAACAGATCAGTCATTACCAAAGACTGCCGCCTCTGGTGACCAGTCCACATGTTCCAGTGTCCAAACTATACCAATTTAAATAGTATAGCTATGACATACATAATGTTATGGCTTATGAAAATATCTGTGCAGTGTAGACAAAGAAAGAAAGTAATGAAGAGAGGCAAGCTAAGAAATACATTTCTTAAAGTCTCTGTGAAGAAAAACAAATATTGCAAGACTGAATAACAACATAAATAAAATTATTGTTATTCACTTTAATAAGGTAGTCAAATGTGAAATGGAAAGTTGCATAACTGTAAACCACTCAATAGTACATTGAACCTCAAAGCAATCTTCAGTAGATATTACAAGAGAATATAGTACCTTAATAAATGTAGCTTTTACTCAAATTTTTGTTGTACTGGCTTAGAATGTGTCAACCTAGGATATTTAGAACACAGGCAAGACATTGTACAGGTCTTGTGTGCAAATATTTTCTGGAATATGGATTAATTCCTGTGAAAGGATGAAATGGCTGGATATATTCCTCCTGCTGCGGTTGCCTAAACTCTTTTTTTTATTCCAAAATATTCAGGCGATCCAAGGTAGAAGGACAAAACAAAAAGCTTCAAGTAAACTCCAGAACTTCAGCCTTAAGGTCTTCAGATAAATTTTCAGGTACCAGACAATTATGTCTACCTATGACTATTCCAGTCAGGGCAACTCTAGTGACAGTGTCAACTCATCGTAAGTGCACCTCAGTGGGTTTGAGGCCCACAGACTCAGCACTCCTAATTTGTGAAAGGCTCTTTCTTCTCTTATTAATCTATTGCATCACTTGCACTTTCTAGCATGAGCTCCACAGTGTCAAAACGTACTAACAGGTGTAAATACTCTTTACCATATCTGTCCAACAACCCTTTTGCCTTGTAAAAAATGAAATACCTAAATGAATAGAACATATATTGGAAGCCCCAGAAGCATATGAAATGCTAATCTAGTGGGATCGTATTTTAACTCTGAATAAATATAATTTATTAAACTTGTACAGCAATGTCACTTTTTCATGATCTGGTGGTCGCAAATTAGGGTACTTTGAACTTTTACTGCGTAAATTAAAAAAAAAAAAAAAAAGAAACTTTCCTCACAGACTCGGAGAATTTAAGCATCTAAGAAAGATTTTTCAAAGACGAGAACATTTCTGAAACAGGACAGCTGAAATTTTCTGCAGCAGTATTAACTGTATCATTAAAGTTAGAATGTTGAGGTAACAGCCTGAAGACTGTGAGGACGAATCTTTGCGATCCAAAGTGATAAGCTGAGGGAAAACTGATGCTTTTAAGATTTGTACATACTGATGTCTGTGTGATTTTAGAATTCACTTTCTGTGAAAGCAGTTATTTATTAACCTTCTAGCACCTCTGCGTATTTTTGACATGTAATTGTCATATTTAAAGACTTATGGTTTGTGAAAATTGGTGATGAAGCATTTTTGAAAGAGGTTAAAAGTACCTCTTGTACTAATTTTGTAGCCCAAATTCATGAGAAGAGAAACCACTGAAGAAATGCCTTCAAATTGGAAGGAGGCAGACTCTGAATGGTGTACTTCTTTAGGTTCTTCCTCCAAGGAAAGTAGCTCAGGCACCAATAAATGGTTTTATCTTGATTCAGCTTGCTTGAATGAGCTGCATTCTCCAGTACTGGTTTACTCCATTTTGTTTTCTTCTGCTGTGCTGCCTTTTTAGTGAGGACACTAGTGGATGAGCCTACACAAGTGACTAGAGGACGTACAAACACATGAGAACGCATGAGCAATGGCTCCACTTAACAAAAGACGTGTGTTGTATTACACCTCAACTTGAAAAGAAGTCAGAACATGGAACAACAATTCTGAATTTGGCAAAAGTTGCCCCTCTTTTGTATCATCATCAACATTTAGGTGCACTTATTCTAGCATCGCTAATGAGGGTCTTTTCACCATTACAAAGATCAAAAAATGCAAAATCAGACAATCACCTTACAAGAAGAAAGTAACTATATCTGTCAAGTCTGCTGGAAGAGGAAGGAAAACTTCATAAAAACTGAAGTTTGTTTCTTGCAAGTACCTGAAGTCCACTATTTGTTCGCCCAGGCTCAGACACTGCCATCCTCTCCCATTGCTTCATAGCCATTACTTCTGACAATCGTCTGAAGAACTAAAAGATAAAAGTTAGGCAAAAATTAAAATTATAATGGTATAATGGAAAATACTGCCTTGAAGTATACTGACAATTAATTTCAGATATTAGTCTTTGCTTGTGCAGCAGGAAGCAGAACTGGGTCACCTAACCAGAGCACAGCTTTTATCCTCCTGTGAAGCTCATATCTTTTTTTTATAGTTGTATAATAAATGGAAACTAACATGCGGCCTTCTTGCTTACTGCTAGTATAACAGCTGAGCAATATTAGGAGATATAACCTTCTTCACACAGTTTAACTATAATGTGGCATCTCTGAACCAGATTTATGCAACTAACACTGTAAATGTACCAGAGATTTCAATGCACTGCAAAACAATCTAAACAGATAAATTCCAAACACAAAAACATGAATACAATTGTTCTTACTTGAGTTAACATTTAAATTTGTGCACTGCTATAGCATGCAATCTTAACATAATGCAAAATCACATTACTGCATTGTTGTCATCTTTCAGCTTAGGGGCCGTCACTGCGGATCACCGGCCTGCTCATGATTGGCAGTAGAGTTTTACAGTGCCAAGTTGCCGGCCCAACCTTCACAGAAGTAACACACACACCTACCCGCATGTCTCTGAAGTTCAACCGACCGAATCACATTACTGTGTAAACGAACTAAAATGAAATGATTTCTAGCAACTTAGAAAAATAAGTGTGTAAACAAAATGGTTGTCCATCCCATACTAAATGCAAGGTTAGCAGATTATCAGCTACTCCAGTAAAGAATAACTTGGGTATTAGGGAAAAATGCTGAACAAAAGAATAGAAGGAATTTTTGGCAAGTGGAGGAGACTAGATGCTGTCATTAACAGTAAGGTACTATCTTTGACAACTGTAAGACCTATAAGGGAAAGAATAACAAAAGAGGGTAGATTTTTGAAGATGTTAATGAAAATATGTTTTGGAAGTTGTGAATTCAGTGGTAGGGACTTGGACAGAATATACATATTACTCCCCAAGGTACAATAACTGGACTAATCTAGACAGAAATTATATTTCATAGGAACATGTGCATTTAACTGCAAGCTTCGACACAAAGCCAATAACTATTTCTGATCATGCATAGACAAAAAAAACAATATAAAAATACAGGATGATGATGTATAATGAGACACAGATGTTTTCCCATCTACCTGTTGAAAAGAGAGGAATTTAAGGAATGTGTAGTGGAAATTATTCAAGAGTTATTAGGCAAGACAGAAATATCTTAAAAGGTTACAGCTAGTGAGAGGAATAAAATGAAAATGGAGTTTAAAAATAGGGTAGAAATAAAAGAGAAAGAGATATGGTCAAGTAATAATAGGAATTACTTAGTGGTCTGACAAAGGTTAAAGTATTGCAGAAGATGTAAAAATGCAGAATGCTAAAGAGAAAATAAGGGAGTAGCTGGATAATGAGCTTGAGTATAGAAAGACTGCTGTTAGGCAACTATTGTTCGATATTAACTCCAGAGCACAAAAACTTTTAGTACAATGACTTAGGCAACAGAAAGTAAAAAGGATGGTTGCCAAACTTATGGAGACTATAAAGAGAAAATGTATTTATTTTACTTTGTTTACCGGAAAGTCCGACTGGACATAGGTCCTTTTTCATCGGAAGCCCGTGGAGAAAAGCTCAGAGAAAACAGTACAGTACAAAAGAAAAGAGTGACAGTGTAGTAACATTAGAAGAAACATATCAATACATATTAATAATACAATCTAGCATACTTAGTAAAGAATAACATTTCTGTAAAACATTTAGTCATAAGTCATTCTTGATATCAAATATAAATATTTGAAAAATTACAAATTAAAAAAAAATTATCTCGACTGATGAGTCAATTGGAACTGTAGGAGATTTATCATTTGATGAACCAGAAGAGAATGAAAGGGGGGAGCAGCCATTTGGTCCTTAGCAGAATCCCAGCAACAGTGCAGTGTTACGGCTTAACCTGGGGAGTCACATGAGCAAAGCCAGTTATTTGAGTAGTGGTTTTTGAAAAGTTTTTTAAATTGGGAAGTAGAGTTGGTAGAGGTTAAGTGTTTTGGAAATGAATTCCAGGTTCTGGCAATAGAGCATGCACAGATAGATTTGCCAGCATCATTTTTATGTTTGATGATATTTATGTGGTTGTGAGTACTAGATCTTAAGGGTCTGCAAGAGGTATAGGGGGTAATTAGCTGCTGAAGGGCTGGGGTTTTTCATAGAGGTAGTAAAGTGTGTGAGCTACTGAAAGTTGGGTGAGTAGGAGGAGTTGCGTTAGCTCAAACCAGTTCAGTTGCTTGAGGGCTAGACAATGGTGGGATATATGGGAGGCATCAATAGCAAACCTGGCAATCTTATTGTAGCATGATTCTATTTTGGTTACTTCAGTGTGGCGAAGGTTAGTTAAGATAGGGGACGCATAAAGAAGGATGGATAAGAGATGGGTTCTTGCAATAGCAGCTATGGTATATTTAGTGAGGAACTGTCTGTTCCTGTAAAGGAGACCAAGCTTTTTGTTAACTTTCTTGATTGCTTGGGCTATGTGTATGTCAAATTTTAGATTATTGTCGATTTCTACGCCTAATAGTTTTGTGTGTGAGGTTGGGGTGATTTGTATATTATCTTTAGATGTTGTGGTAAAAGCATTGTTTAGTGGAGGAGCCCTACCTGGGCTAAAGAGGATGAGTTTTGTTTTTTTTTTTGGGATTAAGAATAAATTTGATGTCAGTGAACCATGTTTCAGCTAGGGTAAAGTTGTGTTGGGTTATGTTTTTTAACTTGTTTAGGGTGGAGGGGTGGCACTTATAATAGTTGTATCATCTGTATATTGCACTACTGAGGCAGAGGGTGAGCATGAGGCTATCTGGTTAGTAAATAGTGAAAATAGCAAGGAACCAAGGATGGACCCTTGGGGGACGCCTATGGCAACTGGTAAAAGGGAGGACAATTGGTCTTGCCAAAGAACTGCCTGCTGACAGTCTGATAAGTAGTTATTGAACCAGGATATGGTGGAGGAGCTTATGTTAAGGGTAGTTAGAGTGTCTAGGAGCCTGCTATGGTTAACCATATCAAAAGCTTTGGATAGGTCTAAAAATATGGAGGAGACAAATAGTCCATTGTTTCTATGTTGATTGACAATACTGGTGAACGAAAGTAATGCTGTGGTGATACTATGTGAAGGTCTGAAGCCGTGTTGGGATTTGGATAATAGGTCATTTTTTAAGAGGCACTGCATTAGTTGGGAATGAACTACTCTCTCCAGTATTTTTGATAAGGGTGATAGAATTGCAATAGGGTGGAAGTTGGTAAGCTCAAGGGAGTTGCCCCCTTTGTGCAATGGTATATGTGATATTTTCCATGAGTGAGGTACCTTACATTTTGCTATTGACCTATTTATAAGAATGGACACGGGAAAGGCTATGGCTTCAGTTCTTATTTATAGGAAGTCTGCCAAAAATCCTGTAGAGGTACAAGAGATATTTCAGAAATTTTATGAAAATTCATATAAAGAGAAATGAGGGAATAAAGAAAGAGTAGGAATGGAAATATTTATGAATTACTTAATTGTTGCAATGTTATGGGAAGTTGAGGTTCAACAGCTAACAGTTAAGACAGGAGGAGATGAAATAAAAATGGTGGTATATAATCAATCTTCTGGAAAGTCTCCAGGAACATGGTATTTCTGTGGAAGTCTGGAATTTAGAAGGGAAAAAGTGCTAAAGATCTGGAAGATTTTGTTTAACAGTACTTTAAAAGGAGAGGAAGCACCAACATATTGGAAAAAACTGTGTTGAGCTGTATTACCTAAAGAAGGTAAAGCTCTGTCAGGCCTAGCTTCATACACACCGAGAAACTGGAATCTTTTGTTTACGGATATGGATAGTAAGATACAAGCAATAAAAATGGTTTTAGTATCTTTAGTTTTATATACACATCAGGCATATTTATTATCAACCAGATCAGAAGCCATGGAGAATAATTAATAAAGAGTTGAAGGAATTCATCTGGGAAGAGAAGAGGATAAGAATCAAATGGGATAAATTGATCCTTCCAATAGAACAAGGTGGCATAGGATTACCTGATTTCAAGGAACATTTTTGAGATACACAGTTAAGGCTCATATATATTACACATGGAGAAAGTTATACTTCAAAAATGGAAAGAGACTGTGATGAGGTGGGGAGGGTGTTCAAGAAATAGAGAGTGGAATCTTGGATGCAGATCCTTAAGGAGAATAAAAACAACCATAGAGAAGATTATATTCATAAAGTAACAGAAAGCATTCTAAGAACTAAGTCAACATGATAACGGAGAAATTAGATTTAGCCAATAGGGATAAATGCAAGTAGGGGTACAGAAAACAGGCAAGAGGAGGCTGGAATTTACTGGAGAAAACTGGCAATGGAACCAAGGCATTGGGAGCAAATAACTAGAGAGGGGGAAAGTAATGGAGTGGGATGAGGCCAAGATGATGTTAGGACTGGAGACTAGAGATTGCCTTCGCTACCAGACATTGATTATTAGAGTATAGGCAAAAAGAAAGGGATAGGGGAGTTGTAAGTGAAAGACCTGCTCTGGTAGAGATTTTAGTTGAATCTAGAACAGAAGCTGCTGTTAGAAGTGGGTAATTAGTAGGTCATATAAAATATTACATGCTAACTATAAGAATCAATCAGAGGAGGTTAGAAAAGATTGGGAAGGAAGACTGGAAAAGCAATTTACAAGAGAACAGTAGGAAGACATGTATGCAAAAAAGTCCAGAAAGTGTAGGATCTTTGCTTTAAGTTTTTTGCATAGGTAATTTATACCCCATGCAGACTTCAGAATTTTTCCTCAGGCAAATAGCAAATGTTGGAAGTATGACAGGGAAGAAAGAGGTTACTGAGAATATATGTTTTGAAAGTATAATAGTTGGTAAATTTTAAACATTCCCTTCAGAGCATTCTGTCAGAAATATTGGATAAGCAAACGGCTGTAACTAAAGACATGATTCTTTCGAGGTGGGATACACTAAGGCCTCATTAACTTTTATTCTGTTGACTGCCAAAAAAAATCAGTTCCTAGAAAATGTAAATCAAAGTCTAAACCAACTATATTTAAAACACTGAATATTATAAAATAAATAAAATAACTGGAAGGTAGATCTTTAGAAAAGGGAAGGAACAAATTACATAGAAATAAAGGGAACTGTGTAAATAATACACAGAGAATAATGTGAAGGATTGAGGTTTAAGGGAATGCAGGAATTGATAAATGTATGTAATGCTGGAGTGATTATAGTTAGAAAGAAGGAAAAGATGTTGGACTTCCAAGATGACTGCACAACTAACAGCCTAACTCTAGCTCTCCCAGTGTGAAAACAGAAACTCAACAGAGAAGGCCAGTAGACTTTTGTGTTTATGGGTAAATTTCAGTAACTGGCTAGTAAGTGAACTGCCTGGATGCCAGGAAAAAAAATAGAAAGCACATGGAAAAAAATCAGCTACAATAAGTGAGGAAGAAACACTGACTGGGGCAAGTTCTGCAGGTCTTCAGCAAAAACCAATGCAACCTCCAGGCAAAACTTCCAGTAACCTACAAGAAGATAAAAGACAACTTCACAAAGACCTAGTTAAAATAAGCAAAACACTGATGGAGCATATCAACACAAACAACAAAAGGCTGGAACAAATGGAAGAAGCTTTAAACAGATATTCAGATAAAGTGATAAAGCTGCAAAAATCAGAGGCTGAAATAAAGAAAAGGCTGGCCGAATATGAGACTGCTCAGGAAGAGATATTTAAAAAATAGAATTAAAGGACAGAACACATAGGGAAACCTGAGATTTTCAGCTAAACTAGAGAAGCTGGAAGGAACAGAGGATATTCATTTTATGAAACACAAATAAGCAACTAGACTGGTATTTCACAGAAGGAGTTATTAGTTAAAAGGGAAACATTATGTGTATGCTCCAAACCTGGCTATAAGAAAGCAA
Source organism: Protopterus annectens (assembly GCF_019279795.1). NCBI lineage: Eukaryota > Metazoa > Chordata > Ceratodontiformes > Protopteridae > Protopterus > Protopterus annectens. The sequence continues at coordinate 1,843,512,694 of NC_056735.1, forward strand.
CCTAGACCTTTAATAGTAAAGATGCAATCCTACCAACACAAGGAGTTGATTCAGACAAAACTGTGGCAGAAGGACAAAATACTAAAAGTGAAAGACAGCAGAGACTTTGTAGAGAATGATTACTCATTGTACACCAGGCAGAAGAGGAGTAAATTAATTCCAATATTCAGGGAATGTCGAGATGCAGGTGTGAGATTCAAACTGCTGTATCCAGCTATCTTCAAGGTATTCTTCCTTGGAAGGAAAAATCATTTTTGACAAAAGTTTGCCCAACAAAAAGTGAGCTGTGAAACAGAAGGAGAGCCTGCTTCTTGTTCTTCTAGTAATAAAGCCCACAAAGAGACTATACCTGTGAAACCTTTTACAGTGTTTCAAAGAAAAATGTTGGACAGAAGGACAGGAGCATGAGAGCTGACTAGAAGAATGGAAAGTACAATGGAAATGAAGCAGACAGAATTTGGGAGATGGAGATGTACAGTAATAAAACCAGTAACAATGTGCGATTACAATGCAATAATTATATTTGTGAAATATGACAGAAGAAAAACTGTAAATATTGGACTTTTTCAGAATATGTTGAACTTGTGGGGGGACTCTAAAGTATATACCCTACTTCATGTCATTAATGTTCAGAAAAATGCTTCGGGGAGGGGAAGAGAAGGGAGAAAGTTAACTGGAAGTAAAAAAAACATTTTTTTCTTAATAGTATTATTTTTGTGGTGTACGGTTTTCTTTGCATGCCATAAAGTAAAATTTTCTCTGTTATTTTTAAGTGTAATGGGGATTGTAAATAGGTGTGGCTGTTCTTTTTCTCCCTTTCTTTCTCCCTTCTCTCTTTCTTCTTGATCAGATTTAAGAAACGTATGCACTGAAATGTAAAAGCCTGGTTAAAAGAGCATAACAAAAGGAAAATTAATGTGCTTTGTCTCATTCTTGCATGGAGGAATGACTGGATTAAGGACCTCACATTTGATTTAGCAACAAGTTTCATTAGAAGGCAAGTAAATGAAGAAGAATATTGAATATAATGAAGGCTTTTTCTAGCAAATGAATGTATGCTTAGTACTGATTCTGTATATGGCCCTCATGTCTCCAGGGAAGCAATCTAATTAAGGAAATTAACTGTCTGGTTCTTGTGTCACCATGGAGACAATCTAATAAGGAGAAATTGGTTACAGTCTGGTAGCGAGTGACTGGGTGGGGAAAAAAGAAACGAGAAACTGGCTAGGAGATAATGTTCTCTAAAAGCAGCTGGGAGAGCTCCAAAGATAAGACAAAACCAGTTAGTACCTAGTAGAAGCACAGACTGCACCATGAGTCTTAGCATGGATAACCTTTATTTTAGGTTAACTCAAGTCTAAGACTATGGCTGTCAGTTTAGGACATTTTAAACCTTCAATATTTGAAGATGTACATAGTTTTTTGTGTGTTAGTATTAAATGAATAGGTTTTAGGGGGGTATTGGGCTTTGTTTGTTTTTTGTTTGAGGGCTTTCAATAAAATAAAAGGTTTTGTAAGATGTGACACAGGCTCAAATGCATACAACAATAAACCACTATATAGAAGTTCAACCTGCCAAACAGTATATGCATGTTAACACAAAAGCTGGAACTAGACATTTAACAAAAAGGTGTTGTACATAAAAGGTGAGAATAATAACTTTTTAATAAAATGATGCTTTCTGTAATGTCTTTAAATGTCAATGGTCTCACAGATAAATACAAAAAAGAAGTAGTGAATTATATTTAAAAATGTAGAGTACAAATAGCTATGCCACAGGAGACGCACATGAAAAGAACGATGTGTGAATTTTACAAAGAAAGATTTTCAGAATGGTTATTCAGCAGAATACCTGGGACAAAGGAAAAGAGAAGTACTTATATTAATTGCAAAAGGAGCTCCAATAGTGATAGAACAGGATAAAGATAATAATGGCAGATTTGTAGTGCTAAGGGGCTAATGGCAAGGGAGGAGGATTACACTAACACATATTTATATTCCACCTAAAACTGCTATAATGGAGCTTAAGAAAATTCTGGGAGAAATAATCAGTTTTCAGCAACGAATATTACATACAGGTAGAAACTGGAATTTGATTTGCAATGGTGAAGATGTGTCTGGGGGGCACAGATGGGAAAGTATAACAAAACAGAGGGTATATTTTTGAAGAAATTTATGAAAATATTTGGCATGGAAGATGTGACTTCAGTAATAGGAGTTCATGGTGAATTTACATATTATTTGCAAAGATATAAAAACTGGGCTAGGCTAGACAGAATTTACATTTCACAGGAACATATGCATTTAATTGAAAGTCTTAATATGCACCCAATAACTATTTCATGCGCCAATAACAACTAAAATAAAAATACAGGGTAATGAAATAAAAATGAGACACTAGTGTTTTTCCACCTAACTGCTGAAGAGAGAGAAATTTAAGGAATGGGTAGTGGAGATTATTCAGGAGCTATTCAAGAGGACATAAATTACTTCTGAAAATATAGCTAGGGAGTGGGATGAAAATTAAGCTGGAGTTTAAAAATAGGGTGTAAATAAAAGAAAGGGAGCTATGGTTAAGAAGTAACAAGAATTATTTAGAGGGACTGACACGTGTTAAAGTATTGCAGAACAATGGGAATCTCACAGAACAAGAAGAGGATTGACTGCAGAATGCTAAGCAGAAAATAAGGGATTATCTCAATAATATACACAAGTTTAGAAAGATTGCTGTTAAGCAACATTTTTTGATAAAATAAAGCCCAAAAACTTTTAGCACAATGACTCAGCTAACAGAAAGTAAAAAGGGCTTTCACCAAGTTTAGGGGGCCTATAACAAGGAAAGTAACAACAGAGCCTGTAGAGGTATTACAAATATTTTGGAAATACTATGAAAGTCTGTATGAAGCAGAGAAATATGGAAATTAGGAAAGATACAAATTGAAATGTTTATGGAAAAAATAAATATGCAAATGTTAGAGGCAGATGAGGCTCAATTGTTACCGTTTAGTGTTAGATTAGGGACTTGCTCAATTGTGACCGGTTAGTGTTAGATTAGGGACTTCCATTTTAAAGTAGCTATTAGACATTACACAGGCTAAAGGGTAAAATAAATTGTGTTTCATTTATGCATAAAAGACAGTTAAGCAGAAAGAAAAATAACCTTGTTAGTCAAGCAAGAGAGGAAAGATCAGCATAACGTGTATAAAATACAGAAATACAGAATGTTCTTTTCTCAAAGGAAAGATACAATCTTTTTTTTTTTCTCAATTTTTTTTTTATTTTTCAAATACATTTGAATGAATTCCATAGTATTTATACATAACATCTTAAATAACTATGTACACTATTTACAATTAGCCTGACACTATAACAGATCTTAATGTACACAGTTACTTTATTAGTATGCCCAATCTATTATCATCGTGTCTGATCAAATTATTGTATAGTGTCAATCAATGATAATACTTTTCCCCCAAGGGTTGTTGCTAAATGGATTTGGATAAAATCTTAGTTCTTTAATTTTAATTTCCAATAATGTTGTGGTCTTCAGTAGTCTGTAAAAGTCGTCCAAAGTTGGTATTGTGTTTGTATTCCATCTTCTTGTTATACAGTTCCTTGAGATTGCAAGTATAGTCCATTCTAGATACTTGTTTGACCTATTCAAATGAGGACCTTTGTTCACATTTAATAATACAAGAGCTTTAGTTAAATAAAATGATTAATTAAATAAAGCTTGTAGAACGTTAATACCATTCCAAAATGGCTTAATTTTAACACAATCTGCATTGTGTACTTGCTCATATCTCCAACATATTCCTTTTATGAAAGAACTAATTTTACTGATTCTCTCTGGGGTTAAAAATGCTCTGTGCAAGCATTTCCAATTAAAAACTTTCCAGTATTGTGTAAAGGATGTGTATTTTATCGATAATAAGATATTTGTTTTAATATCTTCAGTTAACTGTACTGAGTGTCCTTTTGTTATATATTTCCAATATGAGGTTTTGAGTGTTGTTTTATAGTTTATCAATATTTTGTAAAATTTTTAAATACTGTTTCCCATGTAAAAGTCATTATATATGATTTCATATATGTAGTTCAGAAATTTAGATATTTTTTTAAATGAAGAATTGTTAATTATTCTACTTAAATCTTGCAAATATGACAGAATACTCTGTAAAGTTAGCCAGTCCTGTTGTGGAATTTTGTATGCTGTTTTTATTACTTGCATATCTAAAACTTTTAGTTCTTTGATACATTGGAGCCAGTAAAGAAATCCTTTCTGTTACCAGGAATTAATAATTTCTCTATATATTTTATGTGGAAAGTTCTTTGTGACTATAAATGGTGTTAAAAGATCAAACCAGATTTTTAAATCTATATCTGCATTAATAATTTTCCTAAATGAGTCAATGTAATAATTAATCATACGAGTTTTAGTGGGCTTAGTTATGTTATATTGCATACTAATACATATGTGCCATGGTAAATTGTTTTTATCTGTTATTTGAATTTTTTTTGTAAATCAAATTCATTTATCAATATTACAGTTAGTAATTATTTCCACTTTGCAGAGTAATTTGGACTTATCCAATCTGAGATTATTTTAGATACTGATGTTTTTATATATGTTTCTATATCAGGAAAGTTTAATCCTCCATGTTTCCATGGTCTGATATGATGTATTAAAGCTATTCTGTTTCTTTCAGGAAAACAGAAACATTTTATTAGGCATGAGTTTATTTCTTTAAGTATATTCCTTTCTGGTAACAGTTGTACTGCCAAAGCTATATATAGGATCTTGGGTAGTAAAACCATTTTTATTAACTGTAGTCTATCTTCAAATGTTAATATTATTTTGTTCCACTTTTCCACAGAGATTTTAATTGTATTGATATTATTGTAGTTTTTTGAGACTAATTCATTATTATCCTTGCATAACTAAATTCCTAGATATTGTTAAGGTAGATTTTTGTTTCCCTATGATGTGATCCCCCTTAGTCTGCAGTTCTTTTTTTTATTTAAAAATAAAAATTTTGATTTATTGAAATGGAGTCTTGATGTCATGTAAAATTTGTCAATTAATATATCTAATTCTTCTAATGTCTCTTTTGTATTAGATAATGTTAGTAATATGTCATCAGCAAATAGCATTACTTTAGAATTGTATTGTTCATAAACATCTATTATTTTTATTTTTATATTGTTACGAATCGAATCTGCCAATATTTCAATAGCCAGAGCGAACAGAATTGGTGACATGGGAATCCTCATTTAGTGCCTTTTGTTATATGTATAGATTCAGAGGTAAAGGGACCTAACATGACATACACTAAATTGTTTGTATATATATTCTTTAGGATATGAACAAAGGATACAGGAAATTCAAATAGCATTAGGATTTTGAATAAATAGTCCCAATTTAGGGAATCAAAGGCTTTCTCTATATCTAAGCCAGTTATGAGTGTTTCTTTATTTTCTTTATTAACATAATCTAGAAGAGAAATTTCCTTTTAATATTGTCATGTGTTTGTCTATGATATATAAATCCAGTTTGATCATTTATTGTTTTGGATAGTGGTATTTTCATTCTGTTAGCTAATATTTTCATAAATATCTTATAGTCATTATTTAATAATGATATAGGTCTATATGAGGTACAGAGGTTTGGGGATTTGTTTTCCTTTAGGATTGGTGTGATTAAGGAATATCTCCAACAGGGTGGTATTAAAGCTTGTGAATGAATTTCTAATAGAGTTTTATGGAAGAGGGAAAGTATCTTTGAAGGAAAAGGTTTATATATTTCCATAATTATGCCATCTATACCTGGAGCTTTATTATTTTTACCCTCTTTTATTGTAGCTGTAATTTCTTTATAGGATATGGGTGCTTGCAGATCTACTTTTAAAATTTCTGGGTTTTTTATATTAGAACATTTTTCATCTAGATTTAATTGATTGATATGTATATTTTCTTTTTGGAAATGTTCCATATAGTGATTTCTATAGGCATCAAGAATGTCACCTACATCTGAGACATTTTTCCCTTTCTTTCCTTGGAAGATACGTTTAATGTTATTAGCTTTTTATTGTATTTTGATTCTTGTGGATAAATCATGTAGATATTTCGGAGAAGTGGCCAAGGTATTAATTTTATTTTTTTTCTAAAGCTAAATTAGTTTTATGTGTTAGAACTTCATTGCATTTATTGTTTAATACTTATACTTTCTCTTTCATCTTCAAATGATTTTGATTTTTTTCAGCTTTTACTGGCAAAAGTTTGGATTGTAGATCTAATAATTCAGAATCTCATTCTCTGATTTTTGTTATACCAAGTTAGGGTTTTACCATATATGTAAGCTTTTAATGAGTCCCATATCATTATTTTATCTCTGTGGTGTAATTAATATCTAAGAAGAACTGTAATTCATATCATAACCAGGGTTTGAACTCTTTAATTTTAGTTATATATGCTAGAATTCTGGAGTTAAAGATTAATGGTTTATACCCATTTTGAAGTTTTAGTATCAATGAATTGTGGTCTGAAAAGGGGCTGGGAGTGATTGAGAAATTAATGATTTTAGAGTGCAAGTCATAAGCAGCAAATATTTTATCTATTCTAGTTTGGGTACCAAATCTGTGATCTTGATGAGAAAACACAAAGATTTATCTTCTTTAAATTTGAAAGTTATCTACAAGATGAAATGATTCTACCCACTTGTTTAAAGCTTTTGATACAGCAGATGTACGCAGCAGTCTTTTATTTGTAGTTTCAGAAATATCAAATATACAGTTAAATCTCCTCCTAATATTAAGTTGCCTTTATAATTATTGGAAATTGAATCCAAGTGTTTTTTTAACAGTTCCTGTTCCAATGCCTGGGAACCAGTACAAATTGGCTAGGGTCCATATTCTTTTATATTTAACTATTACTAATGCTATAAGGCCTTCTTTATCTTCATACTTATAAATGGTTTCTGGGTTAATTACATTTTTTTCCATAAATTTTTACCCCTTTTGTCTTTGTCTTATAAGTGGATTGTGCCAATATCATATATTCCTTAGGATTCCATTTGTAATTGTCATTTGTTTTGAAATGAGTTTCTTGAAGGAAGACTATTTGTGCTTTGTTCAGTTTTAAATATTTCAGTAGATTTGATCTCTTGCTAGGATTGTTTAAGCCATTGGTATTTAAAGATAATAAAGTTAAATCTTAGGTTATTTAGACTATGTATTTTTTGTTTTATTGTGACTAGTAAACATTTTCCTCTGATAAATATAAAGTATATGTTTCAGCTTTTAAAGGAAATTATCAGTTTTATACTTTGAGTGTTTACAATAAAATAATGTTTTGGTCAGGCATACTAAAAATGTTTTTGTGAAATAAATTTAAATTAATAAATGTTAACAAAACTAAGATCCGCCTAATAGGAACAGCCGACAGAAAAAGAAGAAAGAAGAACAAAACTAAGATCAACACTAGCCATGGAATGAAAATCATTCCTAATCTGATGGATAAACCAAAGTCCATCAGATTATCAGTCATACCTTAACAATCCGGAACATCTGAGCTCCATAAATTGAATTATCATATGGAGAATATTTGTAATAGGAATTAGCAATATTTATATTATTTTGAACAGATATAGTACTATTGTAGATTAGACAGAATTATATTACAATATAAATGTCTACCTATTGTATAAGCAATTAATATTTACATGAAAGATAGCTGACAAACAATTCAACCACAGTAAAGTAGGATGCATCATATATAAAACCTCAGTAAAAGATTATACCACACACTTATTTAACATTTTCACCCTTACTGATGAAGTCTTTCAAAACGTATTACTTAATATAAATAGACTGTAAAAATATGTATACCCAATGTTCACAATACAATGTATTTTACTGGATATATCAGAAGTTATATTTCATTGTTTGCCAGCATTTAAGTAATCACTTTGTTGCTAACTTACTTAAAGCATCAAGTTTGTTTTATCCGAACATTGATGAAAGTTAGTGCATTTTAATTATCAGTACATCTCTCTTCCCCCATTTCCTACACATAAGGATTTTCATATTTGTCATTTTTTATTATAAAATGAGTGAAATTATAGGTTAAAAACAACAAATTCACTTATTGTCATCAATGATTACAAGTCCCTTTCCATATTCATAAATTGCCATTTTATGGCATATACTAAAAGTTTTTTAGATTTAAATGGCAACATTTTATTTTATATAATCAGCAAAGGTTAAACTAAGTGATTATTGTCAACTTAATACTATTTGTTCAAAATGTGATCGTTACATTCTGTGACATTCCTAGTTTAGGCTTCTATTGTTTCTCTTGAACAACTTTGTCAGTTTCATATCATGTATAAAACATTAGTTACCTTGGTAGCCGCTCAAGTATTATATATGGTCAAGATGGGTTACAAAAACTACAATTCAAGTTAAAGCAATTACATGACTTGTTATGCACATTTACTTATATAAGAAAATCATCATTCTTCCCCTTGATGTTGAATGTAGTGTATGTCATTTATGACAAGTTAAGACAGTAGTATTATTATATACAAGCCCATGTTATTAAATCCTGTCTTTAATATCTAAATTCAGCAGACTGCTTCACCTCATATGACGATTATATATTTTATGTCTAGATTTACTAAAATCATACATTGCATAACTATTGTTTTTTTTTTTTTTTGACTGTTGCTTAGTTATTTGGGAGACCACAAGCTGTAATGCTTATTCTTATTATTAGCTCCTTCCGAGCATGTTTAAATAGTCCGCAGACTTTAAATTATGAGACCCTTCTAGTTTATTTGTTATAAGCATATTTCCATCCTTATATACATACATATCAGTACTTCAAGCACGGGCAACAATGCCCATCCAGTTTTGCCAGAATACCATTCACTAGTTCATGTGGTGTGTTTCCACGCTGTTCTTAAAATATCCAAACCAATATTTGTCCTGTTTCATGCAGTAACCACTCTGCCAGTGAACCACTCAACACACCTTCCATTCCCAGATATTTCCATGAAGGAAATCTGATGATTCTCTAGCACTTCTTGACAACCCCAAACACTGATAGAATCAGCTATCCCCATATGCCCAACACTTCCGAGCAAGCTCACCTCCCAGACCACCGCGAAGGGTACTGCACACAATAACTGAGACTTCCACTCTTATGCAAGTCCTTAATGTGTTTGGACCAAAATACATTTTAAATATAAAATTGTGCTTATTATTTATTTATTTATATTTTAATCAAGAATCAACTTAATGAGCTAAACGAATTGTTGGGAGACCATCAATATGTGTACATGTGGTTTAAAACAGCCCTTTTAGTATATATTTTTTCTAAACCAAAAACTTCATTGCCGAGAATCATCTCAGAGACTCCTCAGAGTTGTTAAGCATTATCATCACCCAGTCTCTGTTACCATAGCAACCTGGGAGCATCTGTTTCTGTTAGTGTGTCTGTGTACTGCATACCAGAGGCTCGCGAAGCACCTGAAGTAAAGCTTCACTTCACTGCAACTTCAAGCCTAAACTCCCTCCCTTTCAGCAAGGCAGCAAGAAAAAGAACGGAAAGTAAACAAATAAAAAAAAAACCCTCACAACAAGCGATAATACATTCTTCCAGCCTTCCCACCTCTCACTCAGCAGATGTATAAACAAACCATTCTCTGCCAAATTATCCCAAATCACAGTTTTATCCATCCCCTTCCCCTGGATCATAGGTTCATAGGTAGGTACTAGGCTATTAGCCCTAGGGCCTATATAAGCCTAGCCAAAAAGGTACCCTGGCTTTCGCCACCCAAGATCCAGGCTAAAACACCAAATGTCTCTTCCTAATACACAAGCATCAGTAAACCACGATCACAAGCCGCAACCCACAGTTCCCCAGAGATGAAAATGGGAATATACAACAGCTGCATCCACGTACACCATGTCAGGCTTAATCAAACAGCACTCGAAGCAATGATACCAGCCATAATTGATATTAACTATGTTTAGACAGAATAATAATAATGACATTTGTACAAGCTACCAGACACGGCTGCATCCATGCATACCATATCAGGATTGATCAAACACCACTCGTAGCTATGACACCTGCCATAACTGATTTTAACTATATTTAGACAGAATAATTATGACATTTGTATTAAGAGTTTGCTATTATTACTTAACCAGGATATACATGACATTTCTAAATCATTCTTTAACTGAAGAAGGCATTAGTCTCCATGACAGCATTTTTTTTTTCAAAATACTCTACTGTTACTGCTATTATATATGATATTAATTTGTTACATTTGAGTCTGAATTCTGAATGGTACCGCGTTAAATTAATTACTTACACTATTATAAGTAAAATCAATGAAAAATGAACAAAATAAGTATTTATTGAGTTCAAGTTGGGGATTAGAAACTTCTATGTCAAGTAGGGGAATAGAAATGTCTATGTTTGTATTATATGCTGCTTTGTTTGGCTTATATATAATGTAAATAGTAACCCATCTTGACCTACCTTTGTTCATGAAGAATTATTGGACTCTTTGAACATTCTGAATAAATCATTACTGTTTCTCAGTTGTTTAAGAAACTCTCCTTTTTTTAATAAAAACAGATGACAAGTGATGTACCATATCAGTTGATACTTTGAGTTGTAAGAGGTTTTTTTTTTTTGGGACAGCTATCTCGGAATCAGTTTTTTGTTTCTTCTTTCTAGCATCAGTCTAAGGATTTGTTTCTTTTATTCTTTTAAGAGTGGGACCATCCGTTCCATTTCTTCTGGGACAGACACTATGTTGTTGTTTTTGATGAATATAGTAGCTTCTTCTAAGTCATTAAAGGTTCTCATCTCATTGGCAGAAAGTATTTTTATCTTGGCTGGAAAGGCCAGCTGTGCTTTAATGTTGTTTTAACAGATTTATTACTGGCCAGAGTTTTTTCCTTTGTTCTAATATTCTGGAAGAATAATCACTTTCAAACTTTATCAGGCTTTGACTGTATTTTAATGGTGATTCTCTCCAAGCAGATTTTAATATTAGTTCCTTGTCCAGAAATAAAAGACATTTTGAGACAGCTTCAAATCTTTTTCAGGATACAAAATGAAGCTAAAACAAGGGCAATAGCGGTACATTATGTACCCACATATGAACTGGTTCAGTAATATCCATATTTATGGGAACATGATACAATTAAGTATTTAGGAGTATGGATTAAAAATTATTCTGGTTGTGTTAGCTAAGGATATGTGGAAAGAGACTAAAGAAAAGATGACAGAAAAAAACGGAGAAAATGGAACCTTTGTTATGTGGATATGGATAGGATGATACAAGCAGTTAAAATGTTTTTAGTCCCCTTAGTCTTATACACAGGTCAGACATATTTTTATCAACCAAAGGAGAAGTTGTGCATAGTAATTAATAAACAACTGAAGGACTTTATCTCTGAAGGAAAGACTGCAAGAGTCAAGTGGGATAAGCTGATTCTTCCAGTAGAGCAGTGTGGATTGGGATTACAAGATTTGAAGGGATATTTCAGAGCTACACAGTTAAGGCTCCTATATATACCATGAGAAGAAAACTTTAATTCTAAGTGGAAAGGAATAATGATGAAACAGGGGGGAAGCTCAAGAAACAAGGAGAGACTGGGATTTTGGAGGCAGGCCTTTAAGGAGAACAATAAATATACAGAATATTATATCCATAAAGTAGCAAAAAGTATCCCAAGAATGAAGCCAACATGGGAATGAAGAAAGGAGATTCTGCAAATAGGGATGACTGCAATTAGGGATATAGACAATAGGAGGCTGGAATTTATTGGAGAAAAATGGCAAAAAAAACACGGTATTGGGAGCAAATAACTAGAGAGGGAAAGATGATAAAATTGAAGACACTGATAATTTATTTGGACTGCAGGTTAGAGATTGCCTTCCCTGTCAAGGATTGATATCAGTATAGGCAAAGAGAAAGAAATAGGGGGGTCCCTAAATGAAAGAACAACACTGGCAGAGTTTTAGTAGAATCTAGATCAGAAGCTTCCATTAAAAAAGTAGTATTTAGTACAGCATATAAAACATTGCACAACAACTATAAGAATCAATCAGAGGAGGTTAGAAAGGTTTGGGAAGAGTGACTGGATAAGCAATTCACAAGAAAGGGAAGGATATATGTATGCATCCCAAACATGCAACAAAATCTAGAAGCTTTAGGATTTTTGCTTGGAAATGTTTACATAGATGCTTTTATACCACAAGTAGACTCAACAGAATTTTTCCACAGGTAGACAGCAAATGCTGGAGTTGTGATGGGGAATAAAGAGGTAACTGGGAACATTTTCTGGGAGTGTCGTAAGCTGGCAGACTTTACAGTTTCCCTGCAGGATGCACTGTCTGAGATGCTACGTGGACAGATTGTTGTGGCAAGAGAGATTATTTTTCTGAGCTATGATGCAAAACTGGAATTGCCTAGACATGGTAAGACCTTGCTGTATCTAATTATGTTGGCTGTCAAAAAAGCAATTACTAGAAAATGGAAATCAAAATCTAAACCAATTATACTAGAAGTAGTGAATATAGCAAGAGAAATAAAACAACTAGAACTGAAATCTTTAGAAAAGGGTAGGAGTAAACTACATAGGAAAAAATGGAAATTGTGGGAACAATACATACAGGGGAGGAATGGGATTTAAAAGAAGGCAGGACTTAAATGAGCTAAGTAATGTTTGAAAATGATTGGGTAGATCATAAGTGATGTATGATGTTTGCAAACTGGGAGTCTGTCGGCATGGATTGTGATGTAAAGTGTTTGCAACTAGGACTGTGTAGGTGTGGTTTGTTTTCATTTATATAAATGTACAATTGCCTATGTTGTAAGTGATGGTTTAATAAAGAGGTTTATTGTTTAAAAAAGGGCAGGAATTAAATAATTTATGTAATGTTAGTTAGGTCATATGATATATAGCAATATATGTGAAGTGCAATGTTTGTAAATGTGAACTTGTTAATACAGTTTGATTACTTTTATATAAATGTAAATTTGCCTATGTCACAAGTGATAATTTAATAAAAAGGTGTTTAAAAAAAGAAGGAAAAGATATTGGATGCATTAGGTATGTAAATGGAAAAAAATGTTAATATGGCTTGTTTTTCTTTCTGTTAATGTATTTTTGCCTATGTCTTAACTGATAATTTAATAAAGGTGTTAAAGTCTAGTATAGGGTGGCTTGATGGTCAGCATGGCAAAAGGAGAAAAAGGATTTAGGAAACTAAATCAGCCCTTTCATTCTCCTTCTAGCCCTGTGGCTATAGTATGGGAAAGAACTAGCTACTAGTAGGCCATTATCAGAATGGACTGCAAGGTTTTGTGACCTGAACCCCTCATCATGGTGGTTAACAGATTTGCCACTGAAGTACAGTCTGCAGTTTTGAGCCTAGTAGGGTATGTGTTTGCCTACACATTCCCAACTGCAGTGCAGTACAACCATTTGACAGGCTTCCATTTCACAGCTGCTGTGCCACCTGATTTCCATCATAGGTTTCCAGCATTGTGGGCCAAGCTGTCTTTTTCATCCTACGATTGATAAAGCTGACCATGGCCACTCATTCCCTTCATCTAGCCAGCTCCTTCAGTACCAGGATTTGCCTACCAGAACCTGGGTCTTCTATCCCTTTCCATTGCATAGCCAACATTCTGTGTTTCATTTTTAATTTTCCCTGTGTACTTCATAAAATACTAGCCTTTGCTTTGTACAACAGCCTTGTTTTATTATTTGTACACTTTGCTGATATGTAACTGTGTGAACAAAACATTGCTAAAATAGTACATTTCTGCTGAAGTTTCATAAAGAATTAATGTCATATTTTCCTGCTTCTCTTAGCTTCTTGCAGCATATTTTAAGGATATGTTATGGTTATCCATCAAAATAATGAATCGTTCTGATGGTAGTAGGAAGCTGCAGAGGAATCTGCTCAAAGATGTTAACGTATTGTTTTTAGTCCCATTAATGTTAGAAGTTTTGATAATGCGGCCCCTAACAATTGCAAATCAAGTTCTAGTCCCCAGCTACAAGTAATATTCCATACTGAAAGATAATTCCGCCCAAAACTTCTTATCTTCATAACAACAGTTTATGGTGGAATATAAATATATGCCGTAATCCTCCTCCCTTGCCAATTGCCCTTACTATCACAAATCTACCATTACTGCCTTTTATCCTCTTCTATCACTACAGAAGCTCCTGTAGCAGTCAATATAATTACTCCCCCTTAGCCTTTTTCATGATATTCTGTTGAATATCCATTATGAAATCCTTTCTTTGTCAAAGTCACATGTTCATTTTTTCCAAATGTGTTTCCTGCAGCATTGCTATTTGCACTGTACATTTCTTAATACAATTCTTAGTATAATTCAATACTCCTTCCTTTTTGTGTATACATGTAAGGCCATTTATGTTCCAAGATGATATGGAGACTGTAGCCATTATGATAAAAAGCCTATAACATATAACAGTTTACTGAATGTATATTTCCAACTTCTGTGTTAAAAGCACAGACAAATGTTTGGCAGGTTGATATTCTAAACAGTTGTTACTTCTCATCTTCATTTGAACCTGTGTCACATTTTCAAGAATTTGTTTTAATGAAAACCCAAAACACTAAATACATTTTCAGAATCCCCTCATCCCCTATAAACATACAAAACAATGTATATCAAAAAATGAAGTTTAGCCCTCCAGATAGAAACAGCTGCCCCAAACTGACAGTTGCACCCAGAGGTAATACCTAACCTAAAATTAAGGCTACCCATACACTAAAGCTTATGCTACAGCCTGTGTTTCCACTTACACCAATTGCTGTCTGTTCTTTTCCTATCTCTAGTCCCCTACCAGGGTTGAAAAAAAGCTTACATGCTTTCAGAATACATTTGCTTTTAGAGGTAAGAAAAGGTGCACTGGAAACTGTACACAGTTCTATTAAATGCATTAAAGAATTGTGGCTGCTAGAGAGGCTATCTCTTATTTACCTACCATAAATTCAAACTTAATTTTTGATTGAACTGCTTGCCATTATATGTTTAAAGTTTGCATTTCCCTCAGCAAAAAAATATCAGAACTTTCAAGATTAATTGCTTGCACCTGTAGCCATCTTGCCCCATGTAGAAGTAGTCAGCAATGAATATCTGTAAATTTCACTCAGAGCAGAATGCACAACTGCCTTCAGCTGCAGACTTCTTGACTCCAATTGAACATTTGCTAATGGAAAAAAACAAGCTAATATCTTTGCACATGTAATAAACATAGCATTTTTCAAGGCTTTTGTAATTTTCTCTTCTTTTCCAAGCCTGCTTGCTTGCAAAAACACATACTTATAGCTTAAGACAAGGGCATTTAATCTAGACATTCACCTTCATAAAATAAGAGAAAATATCATCATTCTACATATAATATAACCAGTGTGAACTTTTACACCCCACCCTAGTGGCCCAAGATCACAGCCTATTAACATTACACTTGCATATGTCCACATTTTATTCTCTCGTTAAACTGTAAAGCCTGCATTTCTTACAACTAAAAACTGTGTTTACTTTAATATCCTTAATACATACAAAGGCCACTGAAAAGACTCCCTCCCACATTTAAAATATCCCTGTCTACACAACACACAAAACTGCTTTACTGTATGTAGCATACAGTTTATAGCATGATTTTTATACATATACTAACAACTGAAAAAATTGTTTTACCTACAGTTACTTTTCCCTATATTAATGTCCATCTAAACATTAATGATATAAAGTGGGGTATATGCTTTACAGTCCACCCACAAGTTTAACAAAGTCATCTAAAGTCCAGTCATTCTTAGCCAGCCACTTTTTCTTACAATGCCATAGTTCATAAATGTGACTAATGCCTTATAGTCTCCCATTTATTCAGTGATTTCAGTGTTGCTGGTCTTTCTGTTCATCTCCATCTCCCAACATGAGACTCTGGTTCTAGTCAACTTCTGTGCTTTTTTCTGTTTCTCAAGCATTTTCCTATGGAACATTGGACATGGTTTCACTGGCAGTATCTCTATGGGCTTTACTGTCAGGCGAATGAGAAGCAGAGATGCCTTCAGTTTCCTGGCTAAACTTTTTAATCTTCCCCTCCTTAGCCACTTCTGCATCAAAAATGTATTTGATCCTCCTGGAAAAATCAGTTTCAGGACAGCTGGATACAACAGATTGAATCTCACACCTGGCTCTCGACATTCCTTGATTGCTGGAATAAAATTGTTTCTCTTCTGCTGGTGTACAGTGAATAATCATTTTCCATAAGCACTCTGCTGTCTCCAATTTTTAATACGTTTCCCTTCTACCACAGGTTTGTCAGGATCAACTCTTTCTGCTATGACTGCATCTTTACTAATACAGGTCTTGCCTGCTTTGTCATTGTCATGTTTGGAGCATATATTCCATATGCCCTTTCAATTAACAAATCCTGCTGTGGAAAACCAGTCCAGTTACTTATTTGTGCTTATATAAAACTAACACAGTCTGTTCCTTCCACATTCTCTGGTACAGCAAAAAAAAGAAAAAAAGCAGGTTTTCTCTGCATACTTTGTCTTCTAACTCTACCATATTTTGAAACTGCTCTTATTGAGAAGTTGCATAGTCAGCCTGCATTTTCTTCATTTCAATCTCTGATTTCTGCAGCTTTATAAGTTCATCTGAACAGCTAGTTAAGCTTCTTCTATTTTCTGGCATTTTATTTGAGTTGATGTGCTCTTTTCACTGTTTCCTTTATTTTAATCACCTCTGAATACATTTGATTTATTTTTCCCATAAATTACTGGAATCCACATTTTATACCAAAGCTGGACAGCTGTAGTATTCTTCCAAGCCAATGCTTTCTCTTTACATTTTCTGGTTGATTTTCTTTCAAGTTCTCTAAATTTCTTCTTTGCTGGCATCCAGACAATATACTTACTAGCCAGTAAATGACTTTTACTCAAACTGACACTTTTACTGTCTCTTATTTCTCTGTTTCTTTTTTCACATTGGGAGAGCTGAAATTAAGCTGTTGATCAGTGTGCAGTCATCTTTTAAGTCCCCTTTCCATACTGGACTTGAGTGAATTCTTTACCCATGGTGGGAATAATCCCAGCATGGGGGATGCCTTCAGATTCTCAGGGGTGAGAGACATCTAGAGGGGTCATAATCCTAGCAGACATGAAGGAGTTTGCATCCTCACTGGCATCTCAACAATCAAGGGCATTATGTTTAATGTCCTAACTCCCCTTCTCTCACTACTAATCTAGGAATATGGATAACCTATGTCACACAACCTGCACATGCATGCTCCTTCACATATGCAGGCAAGGGACACCATCAGTAGTATAGATGGTCCACCCTTGTCTCACCCAAGTTTGGTCCACACCCAAGACTAGCCTCTAGCATAAAGTCTGCCTATCCAAACATATGTGTGTGGCCAATAAGGGCTATTGACCCTCTTCTCCTAGAGTGGCCATGCCTATCATCTCCTGTCTGCTCCAAAAAGTGAACTGTTAATCGACTTCAAATTACCTGGACAGTAGTTAGGGCTTTACCCTTCAACACCACTGGAACAGGCTAATGAAACAGCTGATTAGTTAACAGGGAACTATAAAATATAGATGGGAAAAACAGCCAAAGGACAAGCACCCTAATATGGTGTCCTCTGACAGCTTACAGCCAAATCTGTAGACGACACTGCCTGCAAAGAAAAGGTAATTATTCCACATTCTTTTACATCATTTAATTTCTCAACATCCAGTGACAGCCAAACTTTTTGGTGCAGTACTATTCCATTAGCTATACCTGAAACAACATGTACCTGAAACAACATTATGTCTCTTACCAGCTGTGGCTTCAGGTCTGAAACAACTATGAATAATGTAAAAGTGTCATGGTATAGTGTACAGACAATGAGGGTACTGTGGTTGGAGAAAGAGGTTAAAAATCATATTGCCATTTTTTACTATATTTAACATTTTTAGAAACGTGCATTATAACTTTACACCTCCATACTCATTATGGCTTTCTGTTCTGCATTAAATTGAATCTTTTGACTGTAAAATGTAAACACGTGACAATACATATTTTTGTAAAAATGTCATCTGTTTAACCATTCATAAATGTATCATAAAAATTCTCAGTAATTTTGCACTCCTACTCTCTCCAAATCTCTCTCTCTCTCTCTCTTTTGGTAACTTCATCACAGCTATGAACAGATATTTTCAAAAACATGTAACCTTCTGAATTTTTGCTTTCAGACTCAATATTAGAATTGGGTCAGAAAAAGGGAATGGTGGGAAAATCTACCACTTGACAAAAGGAAGCTGATAAGACAGCAATCTCCAAAATCCCAGCTACCCAAATTTGCTATTCCTGGAATGTTCTAATACATACTGACTTTTCAAGATCACAGTTGTATGAAATAGTTTTTTCACCCTTTTCTGGATTTTCTCATTTCCCTTTGATTCTGTGACCATGACATAAGTAAAAAGCTGGGGGGTGGGGGGGGGGGGGATGGAGGACTTGCGCACTCAGCAAAAAAAAAAAAAATAATAATAATGTGAAAACTTCCTGCACCTCCAGTTTCGGCAGGTGCCTCGTTCAGCAAGTCTGACTCACCAAGTGTACTGTTGCAGTCTTTAACTTCTGAGACTCACAGTGGATCCATGCATGGCATACTGCTGCTTTTGGTCAGACACATTTTTTCCTTCTTTGCCTTCTTCCTTCAAAATAGAATCTGTCAACCATTATCATACCACCGCAGCCCCTTATTCTGGCAGTTTTCTTTCAGCTATTCCATACAGGTTGTTTTCCACTGATCTTACTTCCTCCCGCATTTCCTGAAATTATTTTCTATTACTATATTCCATATTTTCTGAAATCTTTCCAGATGACTACTAAGCTTGTAAATCTGGAAATAACCATTTGCTACAGCCTTAAAGCTTCAGTCTCATGACAAGGATTGTGATATTCACATGTTTGTATAGATAAAACTTCAAATAACATTTATCATGTAATATATGAGCTTTCACATATACTGGGATTGCAATGCCTCTGTGGCATATTCCAGAAAGTAGGACACTACCATTAAAATTTTGTGCAGCCAGCATCTTACTACAATACAAAAACAATGTGCTTCCCTTGCAACATGAAACTAGACAAAACTATTTTTACTCAGACTTTCACCTTGCACTCAGGGCTCTAGCAAAATTAACTCTCTGCAGGTTTTACTATTACTCATCAATGTAAAGGTAATACAATTTTATTTTACATATTTCAAATGGATGAATGGATTGGCAAATGCTAATTTTATTCAGACAAGCCCTGCAGCAACAAGTGTTTCACATGATAACATGATATATAGTTTTCAATATGTTTGCCTTTTCAGCTTTTCCTGGTTAGGGGTTGCCACAGCGGAACTCTGGTCTGCTAATAATTGGCAGTCGATTTTTTTTTTTATGGTCCGAGTTGCCAGCCCGACGCCAAACCTTCAGCGAAGGCACGCCCATTCACGCATGTCTTTCAGAGGCCACTCGACCACAGGGACGACATGGAGACTCGCCATATATAGTTTTCAATATGATGAATATAAAAGTATCAATTCTTCTGTTGCTCATCACATTTGGTTTGTCTGTGACAACATCTGCATCCGAACCACAGGAAGTAGAATCGTTTCTATAGTTAATGCCTACCATTTGTCTACTAGGTGATTGTATCGTGATGAATAAATAATTTGGAGGTTCTTTCATTACAAAGAGAGAGAAATAGAAGCTTGGTACACTGTTAAACACGTTCAGCACTGAAAATGTCAGGAACTACATTTAGTGATACCAAGTCCCGTCTCAAACACTAACATTCTAAAAAAACCTAGTATATGGGTTTGTATGCTAACCTTGTACTCAACAAGCACGATGAAGACATCTTACATAAATGTTTATTTTTGTTGTTCCTCTAGATGTTTTTACTCTAACAGCTAATCACTCCCATGACAAAATACATAAGGTGACATGGGCCTTGTGACCCTTTTAGGCAAAAATATCCTGTGAATTATGATTTAATATGCTAAACAGACATTATCTATTTAGAAAGCTGAAAGATTTTAGAATAACTTGGGGGATGTATTACCACCACTATCTTAGTAATGACTGCTAAACAATCTACAGTGACTGACCCACATCCTGACATTAACCATACTTCTGAATTATACACCAGTCCTGGCAACACTGAGTTCAGTCTATTTTGCAACCTCCTTTTTAACACAGTTTTTTCTATAGCTTTTTGGTTCCAAGAAAAGTATTCCCCACCCTCCATTCCACCAACTAAGTGCAAAACAGTGTTAACTGTATTTGGTATTGAGCACCTCATGCAGACTTGTTTAAAGACAAAATAGTATCACACTGGGATTCCTCTGACAAAAAGGGCCATAAGCTAATTATATCCAGCAGGTCAAAAGGAAATGCAATACATAATAAATATAAACACATGCTACACTTACTTTTGGAAATACACCGAATTGATGCAATAAAGCATTACGGGTCATCCTGCAGACAGAAAATGGCACTATAAGCCTGATCAGTGGTGCAAAGGTATACAGCACAGAATGCAATCCAGTTTACCTGGGCTTGACTAGCAACCTAGCTGCTGAAGGAGCTAGACGGAGAGTAACTGAGTGGCCACCATTGGTTCACCCATCCTGTAGGAATGGAGCAGTCTGGCCTGCTACTTTTATGACACTCAAAAGATAATAATGTCAGAGTGGATATGTACTACTTTTTTTCCATTCAGCATAGTCATTCAATATAGCAGCCAGAGTGCATACGTGGAAGCATGCATGAGCACTGGTAAGGCACAACAGGCCCTCACTTTGGTAGGAGCATAAACCAGTTGAAAGGAGTTAAGGTTAGTCTTAAATAGGAAATCCACGGATGCCTGCTAAGATGGCAGGGGCACCGCAACCAGTTCTTGCTTTGCTGCAGGGGAACAAACAAGAAAAAATTATGCTACATTTCACAAAGGGGCTATTTACAAGACTTTCTCCCCTTTAAAGTGACGATAATGGAATAATAAGATGTTTAACATTGTTGACTATTGACTGATTGGGGGTGCTTATCATAATACATGTTAGGTGGAGTTATCGCAGAGTAACACCTGATGCCCTACATGAAGCATGCTTCAGCTAACCCAATTACATGAGGAAAATGAATAGAGCTGGTACTCAGAAATGGAAGTGGACAGAGAGAGAGTATGAGAGGAAAAGCAGCTGGTAGCCTTCCAACCAGGACTGGATTTAAATCTCATAGATATTACCATATTAAGTCCCATCTACATTACACAGACACACACACACACAGATACACACACACACACACACACACACACACACACACACACACACACACACACAAGTGTTACTTCTAGAAACAGACACCTCTCTGCCCAATTTCATCCCAATTTTTAAATTAGAGCAATCTGTAGCATGAAATAGCCTAACCTGTACTGTTCTGGACAGGAAATTAGCCATCACTGAAAATAAATATTTCTGTAAACGTGTGCTTTCATTTACAAGCAGACAACACATATCTCTGGGACACACATGTGGATAAAAGACTGAAAGAAGCAATTTATTTGAAATAATCCACTGATCTACAATATTTAATTCATTCACACATATAGCATCAATCATGCCTTTTACTGCTTCAGCTCCTGCAAGCAGACCACACACAGCACTTCTGTTTACCATTAACTTAATTGCAGTACTGAACTTGTGCTATTTAAATGTCACAATTAAGAGGTATAAGCATAAAAAAATTAATTTAACTTAAAAGTACTTTTACTCAAAACTCTGAGAAGAGTGAAAAGCCCCGAACTGTGAGAAATGAGCTTTTCATCAAAAAGGGGAGAAAAAACTTTTATTTTAATTATGCCAGAGTACAGTTATCTCTGTGGTAATACTGTTTCTTTGTGTACTTTTCATGATTTATTAGTGTTTTAGCCAGTTATTTATCTGCACTGTTTATCTTGTTATGGGGAATTTAGTCTTGTAGTTTCATTTGCAATTAAGAGATAATTGTGATTGGGAAGAAAATTAATGTTTTGGAATGGCCCAGCAACAGCCCAGACCTAAATCCAATAGAAAATCTGTGGGGTGACCTGAAGAAGGCTGTGCATAAGAGATGCACTCTCAATCTATGCCCGTGGACCAGCTCATTCTTACCCCCACTAGAGGTAGCAACATCCTTGACCTGGTCATTACTAGCATGGGTGACCATTGCTCTGTACCAATAGTCAACTCCTCCGTGGTTAGATCTGACCATAAACTAATCACCTTGGAAATCCACACCCCCCCCCCCCCTGCAAAGGTAACCTGCATGAAAAACTTCTCCAAAGCGAACGTCGGGCTCCTAAAAATAGAGGTGGATAACTTCACGGCACCCATGCAATTGGAGAACAGCTGCGTGACCGCAGAATCTTACACTAATGCCCTGTATGAACACATACACCAATGCATGGATCTCGCCACACCCAACAAAACTAAGACACTCTCCTCCAAAAAAAGGAAGCCAATCTGGTGGTCCCCTGCCATAAACAAACTCTACAACAGAAGGCGGAAACAGATGAGAAATAAGGTGAAGTCCCAAGACTGGAAAAACTCCCTTATCAGCCTCAACAAAAAGTTGAGATACCTCTTCAAATCCTCTGAAGCTAGCTATGAAAACAGAATTGCAGCAGATAGTAAAGACAACCACAAGGCCTTCTATAGTTATGTAAATAATCTCCACGGCAATACACAGACTTGCTCGGAGCTGTTGCACAATGGCACCTCCTATAACGAGCCAACAGATATTGCCAAATATACTGGCCGACAGATTCAGTGCCAACTTTACCCCTCTCTCCCCCACCAAAGGACCAATCACAATACCAGTAGATTGCCAGGCACTCAGTATTACTGCTGCACAGGTTAAAACAGCACTGTCCAAGGCCAAGAATACAGCTTCTATGGGACCTGACAATATCCCTCCTGGCTGTGTTCCTGACAAAGTTTGCAGACGACTGCAAACTGGGCGCCATAGTGGAAAGTGCATCGGACACGGATATCCTTCAGAAGGGACTCACGGAAACAGATAGCTGGTGCCAGAGCCATGGCCTGAAGTTAAACGCCAAAAAATGTATAGTCATACCCTTTGGGAAAAACAAGGTAACCCCAAGCTACCATATAGGTGGCAATCCACTAAGCACAGAAGAGGTTATCAGGGACCTGGGGACCCAGGTTGACAGTGGCCTTTCTTTTGACACTCACGTTGCTAAAGTGGTTAGAAAGACCTTCTACATTGCCCACCTGATCATGAAGGGATTCACATCCAGATCTAGTGAGGTCATTGTTCCCCTGTACTCTTCACTTATCAGACCAATGATCGAGTACAATGCCCCATTCGGGATGTATCTCGCCCGACATCTGCAGCAATTGGAGAGACCCCAAAAGTTTCTCACCAAAAGGATAAAGGGACTCCAAAATCTGTCATATTTTGCCAGATTGAAGAAACTCCAGCTCTATTCAGTCGCATACCGTCTGCTCAGAGGTGACATGTGCCTGACATACAAGGCCATGTCCAACCCAGAATTAATGGACATGCTCCACCTCAAAAAATCCAAATCCACCAAAACTACTAGAGCAAGTGACTTAAACCTTAGCACGGATATAAATAGGACGTGCTGGAGGGATAGATTTATCACTCAGAGACTCCCTATGCTGTGGAATAGAGTCCCGGTCCATGTGAGGCAGAGCACCTCGCTGGCTCTGTTCAAGAGAAATCTTGACCTGTGGATGGGAGATCGTAGGTTTACTCTGGGAATCATCTCTGTATCACTGCTGGACAGAGGCACAACAAACTAATGGGTACAGTATTTTTTCATATAAAAAAATTCGGGCTAGGCTTATAAATGCCTTGGGGCAGATAGCCTAGTATAAACCTATGAACCTATGAACTACAGAGTGAACTGGCACCTCACCTGTGTTCCCTGTTCAATCACAGCCTCACATCAGGCTTTGTCCCTACTGAATGGCACACTGTAACAATCATCCCCCTCCACAAAGGAGGAGCGACTACAGATCCTGGGAACTATCGCCCCATTTGCCTAACAAGTCAGATATGCAAAGCTATGGAACACATCATCATGGACCTAATAAACAAAGATATAGGGAACCTCCAAACTCTGGATCCCACACAGTTTGGTTTTGTGAAGGGTAGATCATGCCTGCTCAACCTGGTCGACTTCTTTGAGTCAGTCACCAGAGCTGTGGATGAAGGCAAGGCCAAGGCCTTTGATACCATTCCCCACTAAGGAATCATAGAAAAACTCACTAAGCTAGGCATCAACCCCTATATCACTAGGTGAGTTGCAAACTGGCTCACAGAACCCACAGTGTGTAAGTAGCTGACTTCAAGTTAGACTGTTGACCAGTCCCGAATGGAGTCCCACAGGGCTCAGTCCTGGGTCCTGTCCTGTTTGGTTTCTACTTCTCTGAAATCCAGGCCAACACAAAGGGACTCTGGCTGACAAAATTTGCAGACAATTGCAAGTTGGGAGCCATAATTAACTCTCCAAGTGATGTTGACATCCTACAGAAAGGCCTCACTGAGACCAATGACTGGTGTCAGAACCATGGCCTTAAGCTCAATGCCAAAAAATGTGCCGTCATCCCCTTTGGGAAAACCCCGGTTCCCATGAATTACCACTTTGATGGTAGTCCACTGAATACAGAAGGCATCATAAGAGATCTGGGAACACAGGTGACAGCAACCTCTCTTTTAACCACCACTATGGTCAGAAAGTCTTTCTATGTGGCACATCTCATTACTATGGGTTTTGCATCCAGGAATAAAGAGGGCATTGTCTCTCTCTACTCTTCCCTCATTAGGCCAATCATAGAGTACAATGCCCCATTTGGCATGTACCCAGACTCAAAAAACTCCAACTATTCTCTATCTCATATCTCCTACATAGAGGCAATATCTGCTTGACTTACAAAGTCATGTCTGACCCAGTTCTGTTAGAAATACTACATCTAAAGAAATCCCAATCCCTCCACACTACATGTTCCAGAGACCTCAACCTCATTACCAGAATCAACAGAACAAACTGGAGGGACAGGTTCATAACTCAGAGACTGCCCATGCTATGGAATAGACTTCCCATACATGTCAAGCGGAGCGCCTCACTGGCCCTCTTCAAGAAAAATCTTGATGAGTGAATGAATGGGAAATAGAAAATTCACTCCGGGGATCACTCCAGTGGCTCTACTTGACAGAGACACTGGGAACTAAGGTCGGGTGGCACAATGCCAGGGTAATCCTATGGACTAGGCTTGTAAAGGCTCCAGGGCCATTAGCCTAGTACACATCTATGAACCTATGAATCTGACAGATTTGGGATGCTTTTACAAGGAAGAGTGGGCAAATATTGCCAAGTCAAGATGTGCCATGCTGATAGACTCCTACCCAAGAAGACTGAATGCTGTAATTAAATTAAAAGGTGCTTCAACAAAGCATTAGTTTAAGGGTACACACACACAACAAAGTATTAGTTTAAGAATGTGCACACTTATGCAACTAACGTATTGTACATGTTTTATTTTTTTATATTTTTTCTCCTAACCGACTTATTTTTCAATTGAATTGTACAAGTTATAGGTCACATCAAAGGTGGGAAAAGTTTTGAAATGATTTATTGTGGTCTCATATTTTTTATAGAACAAAAACTTAGCATTTTAACAGAAGTGTGTACACTTTTTATATCCACTGTATGTCCTCCATTACTTCCTTGAGAAATGCATATCCAGTCTCTATTGCCAATCTTTTCTAATTTCCTCTAATTGATTCCTATAGTTGTTTTGCAGTGTTTTGTATGTCCTACTAACAGCAGCTTCTGTTCTAGATTTAAGTAAAAACTCTATCAGAGCTGGTCTTTCACTTAGGATACCCCCATCCCTTTCTCTTTGCATGTACTCACATATAAATCCCTGATAGGGAAGCAGTTTCTAGCCTGCAGTTTATTTGTCTTCTTGGCTTCTTCCCATTCTATTATCCTTCCCTGTCTAGATATTTGATCCCAATACCTTAGTTCCATTGCCAGTTGTCTCCTATAAATTTCAGCCTCCTCTTGCCTATACTCTGTAACCCTATCGCAGTTATCACTATCGGCAAAAACTCCTGTCACCATTCTCATGCTTAGTTCTTAAAATACTTTCCTCTACTTTATGAATATAATCTTCTATGTAGCTGTTGTTATTCATCTTAAAGACCTGCATGCAAAATCCCACTATCTCCTTATTTCTTGAATATCAACCCTGCTTTATCATCATCATCCCTTTCTACTTGCGTTATGTATATGAGCCTTAACTGTCTAGCTCTAAAATATCTCTTCAAGACTTCCAAGATGGCTACACATTGAGTAACAAATTAATTCTAGCTCTTCCAGTCTGAAAACAGAAACTTTGCAGAGAAACCCAGTGGACCTAGATTTCTGGGTAAATTTCAATATCTGGCTTGTAAGTGCATGGACTGGATGCCAGGAAGAAAGCAATACAAATGACCTGAAGGAAAATTAGCTACAAAACACAATGAAAAAAACACTGACTGGGAAAAATACTGTAGCTGTTCAGCAAAAAGCAGTGCAAGCTCCAGACATGACTTCCAGTAACCTAGAGGAAATTATAACGCAACCGCACACAGACCTGACTACAATAAATGAAACAATGATGGAGTACATCAACTCAAACAATAAAAGGCTGTAAAAATGGAAGAAGCTTTAAACAGATGTTCAGAAAAGATGATAAACTACAAAACTCAGGGGTCAAAATGAAGAAAAGGCTGGCTGAATATGAGACTGCACAAGAAGAGATTTTTCAAAACATAACAGAATCAGATGACAGAGCATGTAGGGAAAAACTGAGATTTTCTGCTGTACCTGAGGAGCTAGAAAGAACAGATTGTATTAATTTTATGAAAGCACAAATAAGCAATTGGACTGGCATTCCACAACATCTATTGTTAATTGAAAGGACACACCCTGTGCATGCTCCAAATCTGGCTATGAGAAAACAACCTAGATAGAAGCTATGTCTTACCATAATGTTCCATCTGTGTTGTCGACCTTCACTTATCCTTGACTGTGGGTTAAGTTCCATATCTCAGAACAGACTCAGCCACTATTCCAGCTTGTGCCTTCCAAAAACTCTTGAGTGCAGTCCTACCCATAATGCTCCTCTCTAGATTACATCAGATGGAGTTTGCATAAAAAAGTGACTGACCAGAAATAACAGATCAGAGACCATACGTAGACTACAGGGATTGATCTGCTCCACCAAGAAGCCTGAAAAAGGCAAGGAGGATGGGGATGTCAAGGAGAAGTGAAGATCAACAATACAGATGGAACATTATGATAAGACAGAACTTCTTTATCTGATGTTGTCAATCATAACTTAATCCTTCGCTGTGGGACAGAGTCTCTCCCAGCTACCAAATCTTGGGAGGTCTCACAGAAGAATATTCCTGAGCACTGTCGTACCAAAGGATGCTCATACTCTACAAACCAGATCCAACTTGTAATGAGTAATAAAGGCATGTGGAGAAGCCCAAGTAGCCGCTGTGCATATATCATCTGTAGATCCTCTGGCATGAAAGATTGCTGAAGTAGCAATTGCCCTCGTAGAATGAACTTTAACAGGCCCCGGTGGCTGTACATTCTTTTTGTTGTAAGTAAAGGTTATGCAGTCCTTGAGCCATTTAGTCAGAGTAACCTTAGAAACTGGTTTGCCCATAGCAACTGATCACACTTTCTGAATGCTTGTGTTCTGTGAAGGTAAAAACGTAATTGTCTGTGAATGTTTAGAAAATGCAGATTATACTTACCTTTGCTTGAAAATTTGGGAAAAACATTGGAAGCTGTATAGCCTGATTGATATTAGTGTCAGATACTACTTTTGGTAATAATGAAGGATTTGTACGTAAAGACACCCTGTCCTTATGAAAGATTAGGTAAGGAGGCTTGCAAGATAAGGCTTGTAATTCAGATATTCACCTAGCAGATGTAATAGCAACCAAAAATAAAGTTTTCCAGGATAAACACTTCAAATCGCAATTTTCAGAAGGTTCAAATGGAGGATAAATAAGAGATTGTAGCACCAGATTCAAGTCCCACTGAGTAGATGGATCCTTGTATGGTGGTCTTGACAATAAAGTACCTTTCAAAAGAGCTTTACAAAATTTGTGAGACATTAGTGGTGTATCACTTAGACCATTAGGAACATTTTGAAATTGCAGCTAAATGAACCTGAACAGTTGAGGAAGATGCTCCCACATCAAAAATTGATGCTAAAAATTCTAAGGTCTTATGGATTGGTGCAGAATATGGGTTGAGATTGATGTCTGTAGCCCATTTTGAAAATGTATGCCACTTAATGCTGTACAATCAACCTAGTCGAAGGTTTATGAGAGGCTAAAATAATTTGCTGAACTGGATCGGTAAGGCTAGTATGCCTGGCAATCACTGGAACTGGAGAAGCCATGCTGTGAGCTTGAGATTTTGAAGATTTGGGTGAATATGTCCCTCTGGATGGGACAGTAGGTCTGGAGCTGGGTCCAGTGTCCATGGTTCCCAAATTAAATCAGGCCACAGGAAGGGAAACCATACCTGTTGAGACCAGAGTGGGGCAATGAAAATTATCTTGTTCTTCAACCTGCTGGCTTTCTTCAGAAACTGGGAAATCAGGGGAATCGGGGGGAAAGCAAACAATAGACCGGGGGGGGGGGCAATCATGGAGGAAAGCATCCCTCAGTGACTACCCCAGAGAGGGGATCAGGGTGAAAAATCTGCTGTACTTGTTGACGTGCGCTGCAAAGAGATTGCAGCAGGGATGGCCCCAATGAATGAATACCCTTTCCACGACCACCAGATTGAGAGACCACTCGTGAGGCATCAGGATGTTCCTACTCAATTTGTCTGCAATCATGTTGGAGCTCCCCAGAATGTGCATGCAATTAGAAAGTGGTCAGTAGAAATTGCCCATTGTCACATCCTGAGGGCTACTCAACAAAGAGGGCAAGATCTGGTTCTCCCTTGCTTGTTGATGTAATCTTTCCTGATGGAAGGGTTTCTTGAAAAGCTTTCCATGCTAGAAGCACTTATCTCATCTCTACAGCACTGATGTGCAAATTGGCCTCCACCTGAGACCAGGTGCCTTGGATGGTCTTACCCAGATAATGCCCCCCCCCACCCTATCTGGCAAGCATCTATGGCTTGGGGTTGGGGGACAAATGGACGGCCCAATAGAATGTCGTTGGAATGGAGCCACCAACACATATCCTTTTTGCATAAATCTGATTCAAATTTGATGTGACATTGGTTGTGCTAGAAATGACCACTGTGACACCAAAAGCTATTGTAGAATTTGCATGTGAAACCTCGCTAGGGGAACTAAGGTAATGGTGGCTGCAGACACTTTTTTTCTTGTGGATAATCTGGGTGACTTGTGATTTTATCCTTTGAAGTCTTTCCTGAGGTGGAGAAGTAATAGAGGTGCTTGTATTCAATACTGCCCCTATGAACTCTAAAATGTGGTGTTGGCTCTAGATGAGACTTTTCATAGTTTACAGTAATCCCCAGTGAGGAACAGGTTTGAAGGACATAGTCCCTCGCTTGCAGGAGTAGATGTCTGATGGTTGTGGTAATGAGACAGTCGTCTAGGTAAGGAAACACCTGGAATCCTTGCAGCCTGAAGTGTGCTGCAACCACTGCCATGCATTTGATGAATGCCCTGGGGGCTGCGGTGAGGCCAAAGGGTATGGCTCTGTACTGATAGTGACTGGCTCCCAGCCAGAAGTGCAGGAACCTTCTGGAGCATCTGTCCATCTTTATGTAAAAATACACATCCTGAACATCTACTAAGCACATCCAATCATCATTCCCTAAAAACAGGAGGATAGACTGAACTGTGACCATCCGGAACCTGGTATACTGCACTGATTTGTTCAAAATGCAGAGATCCAAAATTGGTCTCCAGTCCTTGGTTTTCTTTGGCAATAAAAAGAATCTTGAGTAAAGCCTGGAACCAATTTGTTCTGGTGGGACTGTTTGTATGGCTCTTTTGTCGAGCAGTTTTTGAATTTCTAGTACTGCCGCATCCCTGTGACTGGGTGGAACATCTGGGATTCTTTTTGGTCATTTGGACTGTTTCGAGAAAGGGATATTTTAACCTCTGATTATGATCCTCTGCACCCAAGTGTCTGTTATAGTTAGCCAGAAAGGTAGGTGCAAAGAAAGTCGACCCCCAACTGCCTCCAGAGGAAGGCAATCGGGCCTCCATTCAAGAGCACTGACAGGAATTACCAGGAAAGGAATCTCTGGAAACCTGAATTTGCAGGCCACCTCTGCCTCTACCAAGGCGTATTCCATTATAACTCCCCCTCTGCCCCGGGGGAATCATTACCATGCAAGTCTTGGAAAGCCCCTTGGGACTTTTTGAACCACAGTCTTCCACTCTTCTGATTCCTCGAATAGGGCTGTTAGAGAGTAAAAAGCATACGCCCATGGCAAAAAGTGTCTTTCCATCATTATCGCATCTGGCAAGAGTCTCTAATTTTGGGGCCAAACAGAGACATTCCGTCAAAAGGGACATTGACAAAAGAAGACTTAAATGGCTCTGCAAACTCAGATAAGCACATTCAGGTGTATCTTCTAATTGCTACATTAGAACCCACTGCCCTAGTTGTACCTTCAGCTGCGTGTGCAATGAGCTTCATGGACTATTTGCATATTGAATCAAGGGTAGCCAGCTGGGAAGTTACTTTAGCCTGAACCCCTTCAGCTACGGATCCTGTCAGAGTGTTTGATACCTCCTTTATCAGGTCTCTTTGAAGGCTGGTGAAATGTGCCATAAAGTTCAAGGACCCAAGCGCAAAGGTTGATGAAAGATTTTATCCATCTTCACAGAGTCCTTATTAGGAGGATGGATAGTAGGGCTCTCATCAACAAGCTCCTTCTTGGTGGCTGTCGCAATCACCATGGCATCCACTGGTACCCTTTTAGCCCAATGCTATTGATCTGTGGGAGCTGACAATATACGGTCTGGTCTCTTGGGAATGGGTTTGATGGAATCAGGAATGTTCCAAGCCTGTTGAGCAATCAGTTTAATCAGATCATCAGCAGAGGGAAGAGATCCAAGCAGTAGATGGACAGGCAAGGAAAGCCTCTAGGTATATGAACTCCTCAGGAGAAGGTTGCTGGGATGTCTAGCCACCCCTCTGTTTAAGGATCTTCAGGATATCATCAAACGAGACATCATCAGGGGTGACTTTGGGGAACCCTCCTCTTCATTAAAGTCAGTATCCTCTGTGCAAGACTCTTCAAGAGACTCTAAGTGCTTCCTCTTGCACTTTCTCCTGCAGGGCATCTTCTGGGTGGGACTGGCCGGGGAGGTGTCGGAAGAGGACATAACCACCATGGTTGACTCCTGAAGTTTATGTGCCTGCTGTCCCGACTCAGAAGCTGGTGGTAGCTCTGGGCAAGGTGAAGGACCAGGGTGTTATTTCGACAAAACAGGAATCGACTGGGATCCTGTAGTGGACAAGGCCTTCTCCACAGCCTGGAAGGCAGGTCCCCTGTAGAGGAATGGGAGCCTGAAGTCAAAATATACTCCTTCGAAACCATGCTCTCCCCGCACCAAGGTGACCGCCTCGAGCATGAAGCCAAAGTCAATCTTACATGTACCAAACCTCCGAGAAGCATGGGGCTCCGACATAATCAGTGTTGTACCATGCTCCCTGGAACAGACCACAAAGCTCCAACCCCGAGAGATCTCCTGTTACAACACAACTGAAGAGCTCAGGGTAGTTATCAACAGAGAAGACAAGACTCTTACCAGTGCTGAAGCAGTCCGCACTGGAATTGTCGGAAAAGGGAACTCTGAAGGCTCAGCTGAAGTCAGAGGAGGAACAAGGATGGAGTGAGAAGCTGGTAATGTTCCAGAGCCAGAAGCACTATGAACCATGAAATAGCTAATCCCCTTGCCACCGGCAGCTGGTCCACTAGCCTCATGACATCGGATTCCGTAAGGCTACTGGTTGAGTGGACTGAATGGATTGAAGGAGACCATGGTCTGTCTAAAAACAGGCTTGGTGGCCGGTCAACAAAGGGCTCAAATTTCAGAGAATATCTCGTTCTTGGTACATCTTTAAAGGAAAACTACTTTGGTTCCACAACCTGTGGAACAGAGAAGTGTGAAATGGGTTGAACTGGAGAAGCAATAGGCACCTTAGTTGTAGCAGTAGAGGTCAGCACTGGTGGTGCTGATGAAGACAGGTACTTTTCATCTGGTTCCGATGATACTGTGGGAACCGGAGAACACTTGGTCTTTTTAACAGTTGGTTCCAATGAAAGTGTGGGAGGTGAACTCCTCCACTTCTTAGAAATTCCATGTCTGGAGGAAGAGGACGAAGATGGGGAGCTAATGTTATTTTTTGAAATCACACATATGGACTCCTCAAAAGAAGTTTTTATCAAGCTTTTAAGAATTCATTTGTTTTTTTTCTTTCTACAAGGACCCAGTGGCTAAAGCCATGACAGATGGCACAGTTTTCAAGAAGCACCAGGCCCAAGCAATACACTCATGTCCATCTGAATTTGGCAGCTTACAGTCACATTAGGAAAGGATGTACCAAGTACTATAAGGTTACCACAATGGTAAAAGGAGACTAGGAGGAAGAGATACCAGAAATGGTACGAGAGATTACCACAATGATAAGAGGACGGAGAGAAAAAACACCAAACAAATCAATAAAAGAGGAGCTGGGTAAAGAGAAGGTTTTGTTACAAATGAGGTTAATAAAAAGACTCAAAAAATGAGTAAATAACACAATTGTAAGAAATTGCTAGCTCAAGAGCTAACAGAAGAGGACTGCATCTGTTCACTTAAAGCGGCAAACAAGATCTGGGGTAATCTACAGAGGAAGACTATGGGTAAGGCTACACTCGAGAGTTTTTGGAAGGCACGAGGTGGAATAATGGCAGAGTCTGTTCTGAGATATGGAACAGAGCCCATAGTTAAGGATTAAGTGAAGACTGACAACATCAGATGCAATCTTACCAGCAGGAGTTGATTCTGACAAAACTGTGGCAGAAGGCCAAAGTACTAAAAGTGGGAGACATCCTTTTTCTGGCTTTTTGAATATTTACTGCTTAGCGACTGCATCTTAGCCTGTTTATACAGCTCTGCAGCTCACTTTTTATTTATTTTTTGTTTTGTTGATTTGCTTGCACTCTAAAAAAGTTATTTGTTGCTTAATTTTACCTTAGGCTAAGTGCTAGCCGTAAGAAAGCATTATAGCATTTACTGTCTTGTTTTTTTCTTTTAAAAAAAAAAAAAAAAAAAAAAAAAAAAAAAAAATCTCTGTTTTTCCACCTTACTGAATAGAGAGTAGTCCAGTTTCAGAGTTGCTGATCTTCTTTTTTTTTTGGCTTGTGTTATTGCCTTATTAGAAATAGGAAGTTTCTTTTCTTTTACAGTGGGAGGCTTTGTTTTTGGTAGCACTGTCAATTGCCTGAAGTTTCAGCAGTCAAGTAGTAGTCAGTCCATTTTTCGTTTGGGCTTCTAGTCCTTACTCCCCCCCCTGCTAAAAAACCGCTAAACAAGTTTCCAGCTTATGAGCACGCCCCGTGAATCCGTGGTGGCCACAGATCCTCGTGGTGGCCTGCAGAGTGATCGCCTGAGTTGACTCTAGCATAAGTATTTATTTTTTGTGGCTTTCCCACTGTTGCTAAGCTATGCATTGCATTTTACTTCTGTTTACTTTACTTTTGATTTTATTTGATTTCTTGTTTTTACACTGTTTATTGCACTTTAAGTTACTAAATTGTACAAAAATTTTATTTAGGCCACATTTGTGTTTACGCCACGCATTTTATTTATTGTATGTTTTTCCTTTTTGTTGTAAATTAACAAAAAAAAAACAAAATAGGTTGTTTGTTTTGCCCACTTAGTCGAGTTCAAGAGCTTTGATTGTTGCTTTTGTTTTGCTTTGTTTTTATTCCATTGCTGTATTATTAGGAAGGAGGGAAGGATCTTAAGTTCTTTTTGTCAGGTTTAAACTGAGAAAGCCCTTTTTGGCTGTTTTGGTGAAGTTAAAGCCAGAAACCAGTAGCCCATTAACTCCCATTGAATTCCTAGCTACAAGCAATTCAGCGCTATAAAAACCCCCCTGCTAGCAAATGACGCTTACACAAGAGTTAAAGTATTAATAACGTTAAGACATTCAAAACAACTATTATAGCTTCTTAAATTCCTTTCCTGTACCTTTGCAAATACTCCCTACCTTCCCTCTTCAAACAAAGCCTCAGTCTGACCTATACAGCCTATCCTATAACTGAAAAACCTCTCCTATATTGTTCTTCCTCTTGCACTTCTATTACTTACTAATTCTAAACTTCTAGCCACAGTACCCTTTCCCTTGCACCTCTATAAAACCCAAAGTCTACGCATCTAACCACCAGCCTAAAGTCCTTAGTCCTTTGCTCCTTACCTCTTCTCTTTGAAAGGTGAACTTCCTAGTGCAAGGATCCAGACTGACAACAGCTTGAACCTGTCAAATCCTGAACAAATCCATAACCTGGCATACATACAGAGAGAAACTGCCCACAACATAAACAAAACACAAACTAGATCTCATCATTACATACTATCAGGCAGGCATAATGCAACTTGGAGTGCAAAGACATCTCCAAAGGCAGACATTGGACAGACAGGAGAGAGAAAATAAGCACACCAACATACACATCACACAATCACAATCACAAAAATTACCATCACAACACAAAAAGTCAACACATACACACACAATCAAAGAAAAACAAACACAGCAGCACAACCAACCACGACAGCAGACACCCAAACAACAGACCGCACAGAACCGCCCACACATAGACACACCAGTCAGAGGCCAAACAGCCACTGCACAGATAGCTGTCAGAAAATGCCAGCCACAGACACACTTGGTGATGCCAGTATACTTGTCAACGCTGGCGTCCGCCATCCTGACCGACTGGCGAGTCGCTCCTCAGGTAACGCTGGCTCAGTCATTCTCAAATCTGCAGGTGACCACTTGCAGACTCAGACCTCAACAGCGGACCCAACCCAGACTGATCTCTGATTGTCCCACGCTGACAACGACTCTGACTCTTCCCTTGGTATACATGAAAAGGACATTCATGAGTCTTCTGACACCTGTGAGATACGGGCGGCTGCCTGTGGCATACCTCACCTTCTACCCAATATTAACCATATGCAATTTGCCTGGATTCACCTATATCATGATAAAATACCCGCTTAAGACGAGGTGGAATTATAGGCTGCTTAAAGTACTGTCTGCCTGGGATGAGCCATTGGACAATGCCTTTCTGACTAACCCGACATGCTGGCTTGCCTGTCAATGCAGCTGCGGATATGCTTCCTTGCAAGATACAAAGATAGGCCTTTTGGGCAATCAGCCAGATGCCACCCCCACTTAGTGCACGACAGCAAAGATGTCAGAAAAGTAAAAAAGACCATCTTGTCAAATGCAAACAGAAACAACATCAAATTACTGGTGAGACCTCATATCACTAAACCAGAAACAGGGATGTCTTCATGCCCCCAGAACACCTCAGTTCCTGCTAGTGAGCTGTGCTCACCTCAACAGGTTTCACAACATACCCTTGAGCACCAAAACACTACCATGTGCTAGACCGGAGGAACTATTAACTCTTCAATCAGACATCCACACCTCTCACAAGGTTAGTTGTAACACATAACGACACTAACTATAGACCATCCGGCCGCCACGATCAATACGGGGCTTACTCCAGGCAATTAACACTTAAACAATACACCTCTCCCAATCTCAGGATTAGAGGCCAAGCTCTCCAAACCAAACGGCATATAACCCAAATCTCCAAACACAAGAGACATATCATATCCACAACCACCATCTAACTAGGATCAAACACATAATCACATGCGACATCTAACCTGAATTCACAGGTTCACTCTAGCAAAAAAATTGGAGGTCCCCACATCCCACCCTCTCTTCAAACAAAACAATCACTGAAAAAAACATCAAACCCACATACTCACTCTCTTCACAACGAGTCTGGTCAAACTTGCAAACTAGTTCTAAGTATACCCCTCCTCTTCTTACCCCTGTCCCACTGTAAACATTCAAAAAACTGAAGGATCAACCTACTCAAAGCGAGTCAAAAACTTCAGGCAAAGCCTTCTATCACAGCCCTAACAACAACCTAAAACTCTCAAACATTCCAAAAAGGTAAGCTCACACACACCAGCCAATCCAGCAAACTACAAGCAATCTTGGACAAAGGCAAAGAACCGAAAAAAAAATCCTTGAAAAGTGAACAAGGCGAAAGCTTCCAAAAAAACTCTACCAGCTCTAGCAAAATCATCACAAGTAAAATTTGAAGAAAAAATCGCCAATAACTCTCCAAAGAAGGAGAGAAACATTCAATATAGAAAAATAAGAACTAGGAGCGGAAACTATGATTTGCATAACTCAAAGGCAAAACCATGCAATAAACTCCGTTGAGGCAAATTTGGCGATCCTCTGGGGGACTAGCTATAACTGAACCTAAGGTGTTCTCCCTTTATATATCAGACCTGCACCCGGCCACCACACAATATGGGAAGAATTGGTTCCAAACTATGGATAAAAATGAAAACCTATACACATTGAATGGGATTCTGTTGGAATGTTTAGTCTTCCCCAGGCGAGAACCCAAACAGATCATTCCCCAGGTGAGTTTTGCCCTCACTAGGTGCGCCATACGTAGCAGGAGTCCATGGGTGTCTCAACTGTGGTGAACATCACGAGAATGAAACATCCACAGACCCTAGCTACAGCCTAGCCTGACCTGGCAAAACCCTTCCCAAGGACAGCATGGAGAGGATCAAACACATCAGGGCGGTCGTAACAGAGGTGAAGCCTGCCACTTCCAACCGGCTTACTTTTTCGAGACAGGGCCAGGAAGACCTCTGAAATGGAACGCATTATTAAGAACTACACTTATCTGGAAAGCTTGCAAGAGAGTCAGTCCTTTGAACCTCTTCAAGAAGCAATGTCTTTTGCCACTACTTTCTGGGACA
This sequence comes from Protopterus annectens, assembly GCF_019279795.1. Lineage (NCBI taxonomy): Eukaryota > Metazoa > Chordata > Ceratodontiformes > Protopteridae > Protopterus > Protopterus annectens. The sequence goes on from NC_056735.1 coordinate 1,843,549,944, forward strand.
GCTTTTGGCCTTGGATCAAAGGCCATTGAAACATCTTAAAGCAGATGGAAACAGCCTATGTCAAGGCCATTGAGATCCTGGCATCAATACATCTCGCCAGCCTCAAGCACAATCCCTCCTTGACAATATACAAAATTCGTAAGATGGGCAAACTCAAAAGGGCGTCATGATGTGAACCCACCAGATCAAAGGAGGGTTTAAGGCCAAATCCTACTGGCCACCGTGACCAAGGGGCGAGTTGTGTTCAAAACTACTGACTCAGTCTTGAAGGGCCTCTATTGTCCCACAGAGAGCAAACTGGGTGCAGCCTCACAGGAAAAGTTTACAGATGAAAAAAACCTATCTGGGATAAATGGCTACAGCTGACAAAGATAGCTCCCCAGAAGGCTCACAGAGTTGAGTAGAAAAGACAAAGGGCCCAGATATCTGAAGTTAAGCAAAACAGGGTTTCAACACCCTGACTAAAGTGCTTAGGAAAAGTTAGGACCAAAGTCAGTAGGGGCCTCCACGAGCACAGAAAAGTTCACAGGGATCATACATGTAGAAGTCGACAATAAAAAACATCCTTATCAAGAGATCAACGACCCAGTAAGAAAGGAGGCTAAAAAACACCGGCTATAGCTTTTACACTTCTAAAGGAAAGGATTACCAAACCCCAGGATAAGCTCATGAAAAATATGGAGTCTCATGACACAGAGGTCACCCGTTTCCCCTGTCTGAGGAAATCTTTAGACCTGAGATTGAGAAACATGACCCGCTATCAGATCCAGGGACCAGAATATTGCACCTCAAAGTCTCTGACTGAAAGAACTCCAAACCTAAAGGGTCTCATAATAATCTGCTCAGATCATGACCTGAGCCTGACATCCAAGAGACAGATCAGAGCTTGCCTTGGATATAATGGAACCTATCAGTGTGTTTGTGGAGAACAATATTGTAATCCAGGCAGAAGAGCAATAATTTTATTCCATTATTCAGGGAATGTTGAGAAGCAGGCATGAGACTCAAACTGCTGTACTCAGCTATCTTCTAAATATTTTTCCCTGGAGGAACAAAATCATTTTTGATGAACTACATGGTAAGGAAACAATACAAAAGTTTGTCCAATAAAAAATGAGCTGTGAAACAGGAGGATGTTCCATTTCTTGTTCTTCTGGTAATAAAGAACATAGAGAGACTGCTAGTGAAACCTTTTCAGTGTTTCAATGGAAAATGCTTGAGAGGGGAAAAAAGCACAAGAGCTGACTAGAAGAATAAAGAGTACTTTGGAAATGAAGCAAATAAAGGGTTTGGGAGATGGATATGAACAGGACTAGAACAAGAAAATCTGGAAATATTGGACTTTCTTGGACACTGTTAAACTTGTAGGGGACTCTAAAGCATCTGCCCTACTTCATGTCATTAATGTTTGGAGAATAAAATCAGTAACTTGGAAATTGACTGATACAGATCTGGAAGATTTTAACAGTATTTTAAGACGAGCAAAAGTAACAACATTGTGAAAGAAAGTGGTGGTAGCTGTAATACCTAAAAAGGGTGAAGATCCATTAGATCCAGCTTCCTACAGGTCAATTTCAATGCTAAACCATGATTATAAAGTGTTAATGTCTATAATGGCTAAAAGAATGACAAAAGTGATGCCAACATTGATAGATGTGGATCAATGTGGTTTTGTGGAGGGGAGGCAAACATTTGACAACATGAACAGAGCACTGATGATACAAGAGGGAAGCAGAATGTAAGAAAATACCACTGTTGATGCAGAGAAAACATCTGACACAATAAGCTAGGACTTTATGAGCAGAACAATGGAAGCATTTGTATTCCCTGATAAAATGATAAGGTTGATTAGGAGGATATATGAGGAATCAGAGGTGAAAATTAAAGTGGGTGGAGTCCTTTATGATAATTTATGTTTGAACAGAGAAACCAGGTAGGGGTGTCCTCTCTCCACTTTATTTGCAATATATATAGAAGCACTGGCAAAGAAAACAAGGGACTCAGAAATTAAAGGATATAATTGGCATGGAAGTCAAGAAAAGCGGACTCTTTTTGTAGATATTATTTTATACCTGATAAAACCTGAAAGGGACATTACAGTGCTGTGGAACATTTTCAGACAGTTTCAAATCTTTTTGAAATACAAAATTAATGAAGATGAAACAAAGGCAACAGCAGTAAATGATGTACCAACACACAAATTGGTTCAGCAGTATCCATATTTATGGGGACATGATAAAATGAAGTATTTAGGAGTATGGATTAAAATTATTTTGGTGTGGCAGCTAAGGATATGTGAGTAGAGACTAAAAAGATAATATAAAAACTGGGAAAATGGAAGCTCTGTTATATGGATATCGATAGCAAGATACAAGCAGTTCAAATGTTTTTAGTCCCTTAAGGAGAAGGAAAAGAAGAAGGGTGTGTGAGGACATGTAGGTGGTTGGTGTGACAGAGCAAGATGCAGAGGACACGAAAAAATGGAAACAGATGATCTGCTGTGGAGACCCCTAATGGGAACAGCCGAAAGAAAAAGAATTCTTGTACACAGGTCAAGCATATTTTTATCAAGCAGAGGAGAAGTTGTGGATAGCAATTAAAGAACTGAATAATTTTATCTGGGAGGGGAAGACAGCAAGAGTCAAGTGGGATAAGCTTATTCTTCCAACAGATCAAGGCAGACTGGGATTACCCAATTTGAAGGAGTATTTCAGAGCAACACAGTTAAGGCTCCCATACATAGTACAAGATGAAATTTATAATTCAAAGTGGAAACAGATGATGATGAAATGGGGTAAGCTCAAGAAACAAGGAGAGACTGGGATTTTGAATGCAGACTTTTAAGGAGAATAACAATAATCATACACAATATTATATTCATAAAGCAGCAGAAAGTATTCAAAGAACTAAGCCAAGACAGGGAATGGAGAGAGGAGAAGAAAGGAGATGCTGTTGATAGGGATGATTGCAATTAGGGATAAAGACAATAGGGAATAGGGGGCTGGAATTTATTACAGAAAACTGGAAAAGGAAAATACAGTTGCATATACTTAGCATAAATGTAGATGTTCGAGTGTATTCACTGTTGCAGTTATCACACTTGGGTTATCCTGCCAGGGGTAGCCCTCAGTCGGACCGAATACCAGAGGCTTAGTAATTCTGCATCAGTTGCTGTCGCTCCAGGACTGACGTCAGGTTGTCAATGGTATGAAAACAGGCAGTCGACGCCATTACATCAATTTTTCTTGCCTCAAATGTCAGGAGCCCCCAAACAGGGAGCTAAGTTATGGCTCAGTAACACCACCAGTAGAAAGTAAATACCAATAGCCCTGTAAAGAGTGAGTGAGGGGGAGAGAGAGAGAGAGAGGCATGGGGGCTGGAGGGTGGGAAACCAGGAATGCAACAGTGAATACACTTGAACATTACATTTATGTTAAGTGTACACAACTGTACTATGTTCTTTGCATTTCACTGTTGCAGTCATCATACTTGGGTTGATTCCCAAAGCTGAAGAATGGGTGGAGGCAGTCAAGAAGAATTGGGGCTGGCCCTGCAGGACTGTGGTTACAAAGCCTGCCCTGGATTTGGAAAATAAATGCAGGTGGTATTGTTTGGTGAAGGTATGAACATTACTCCATGTTGCAGCTTCCAGGATGTCCCTGGTAGGGACCCCTCTGAGAAAAGTTATAGAGGTTGAAGTTGCCCTAGTAGAATGTGTTCTGACCCCCAGTGGGGGTGGTTTCCATGGTGTTTATTAACAGAAATGGATACAGTGTGCTATCCATTTGGAGATGGTTTGTTTTGATATGGCCTTGCCTTCTGCCCCTGGTGCAAAGCTGACTAGTAACTGGTCAGATTTCCTAAAGGGCTTAGTCCTATCCAGGTAGAATCTTAGCTATCTGTGCACATCTAAAAAGTGCAGGATCCTTTCCCCCTTATTTTGAGGTTTAGGGAAAAAGGGTGGAAAATGAATAGATTGGTTGAGAGCCACACTGGACACCACTTTAGGCATGAAAGTGAGTTAGTCCCGAGGGAGACCCTGTCAGCATGAAAAATGATGAAGGGTTCCACAGCCATAAGTGCTTGCAGCTCAGACATTCTTCTAGCTGAAGTGAGGGCAAAAAGCAAGGCTGTTGTCCAAGAGAGAAATCTTAACTCTGCTGAAGCTGCAGGCTCATAGGGGGGTAGCATGAGCTTTTCCAACACAAAGTTAAGGTCCCAAGCAGAGGTAGGGGCTCTTCTTGGTGGCCTTAAGTTGTTAGCCCCTCTCAGGAACTGCTTGATGAGAGGGTGTGAGAAGAGAGGTGGCTCGGTGCTGTAATGTGCAGAGATGGCAGAGGCATGGATTTTAATGGATGAGAAGGATAGGCCCCTGTGGAGCAGGTCTGCTAGGTAATCCAGGATGAGAGGTAAGGATGGCTGTGCTGGGTCAGCTCCTTTAGTCTGGATCCAGGAACAATACCTTTTCCGCTTGTCAGCATAGGATTTTCTAGTACTAGGATGTCTGGCTTCACGTATAACATCCACGACCTGCTTGCTTAGGCTGGGCCACTGGAGGAGAAGTCAAGGAATAAGCCAGGCTGCCAGGTTCAGGGTCTGCAATTGTGGATGCAAGAACTCTTCCTCCTGCTGAGTCAGGAGAGTTGGAATCTGGGGGAGGTGCCATGGAGGCAACAGAGACAGACTGCGCAGTAGTGGGTACCAGTGCTGGTGTGGCCAGTATGCGGCAATCAGGATTGGCCCTTTGTCTCTCCTCCCTTATTTTGAGTAATACTCTTGTAAGAAGAGGTAGGGGGGAAAGCACAGATTGAGAGGTCTATCCAGTGGAAGGACAGGGCATCTACATTTCAGGCCTTGCAGTGAGGTTCCCTGGTACAGAATTTGCTAAGCTGGTGGTTGTAGGGGAGGCAAATAGGTCCACCTTTGTGGTACCCCATTTCTGGGTCACAAGGCTGAAGGTGTTTGGTTTAATTGCCACTCATGTGGGTCTAGGAGATTTCTGCTCAAGTTGTCTGCCAGAGAATTTTGGTTGCCTGGCAGGAATTGGTCTTGCAGGTGAATATGCGTGGCTGAGGCCGTGTTGCAAAGGGTCATGGCTAGCCTACAGAGTGGGTTCCCCCCTGCTTGTTGGTGTACCACAACACTGTGTGTTGTTGTCAGTTTTGATTAGTATAGGCCCCGGAGAGAGTAGGGATGTGAAAGCTGTCAGAGCGTGCTGAACAGCTAGCATCTCTTTTTGGTTGGTGTGCAGACGAATTTGATTTGGGCTCCAGTGGCCCTGAATGCACCCAGGCATAGTCTGATGCATCTGTGGTTAGGGTCTGGGCAGCATGGGGTTGTGTAAAGGGAAGTCCCTTGTTGTAGTTCCATGCTGCTGCCCACCAAAGAAACTCTTTCCTTAGACAAGGTATCATAGGTATAAGTTTCTAAGTCCTGAGAATGTTGGCACCAAAGACTTAAGTACCACTGAAGTTTCCTCATATGCAGTCTGGCATATGGAATTAGTAGAATGCAGGAGGCCATGAATCCTAGAGCTTGCATGATTTTCCTTGTGGATAACTGGGTTCCGGTGGCCAATTGAGAGAAGTAGCCTGGAGTAAGGAATGCCATCTGGGATGCTGTGTCCAAGCTTGCCAATTTTTTGTCTAGGGACTAGTTTGGATTTCTTTTCATTGATAGTGTACCCCAGTGAGGTTAGAAGGTCCTTTACAAATGTCAGGTGCTGAAACAGTTTTTCACTGACTGTCTGAATCAGGCAGTCGTCCAAGTAGGGGTAAATTTGGATATTTCTTTGTCTGCAAAAGGCAATGGCTGGAGCCAGGCATATTGTGAATACTCTGGGAGCAGTGGATAAGCCAAAGGGAAGTGCAGAGAACTGATAATGCATAGATCCTGCCCTGAAACATAGATATTTCCTGCAGGAGTCCCTGACTGGGATATGCAGATAGGCCTCCTTTAGGGCTAGGGTGGCTAACCAGGCATCTTTGGACAGCATTGGGAGAAGCTGCTGTATGGTGAGCATTTTGAATTTTGGTACCACCAGGAAGGTGTTTTGAATGGATAGATCTAAGATTGGGCACCAGGTGCCCTCTTTTCTGCGTACCAGGAAAAGTCTGGAATAAAAACCTTGGCCTATCTGTTCTGCAGGAACAGGGTGAATTGCCCTTATGGAGAAGAGGGACTGAACTTGGTTTTGTGCCTCTCTGCACTGGTTTGGAGGAAGATCTGGGAACTCTTCTGGGGTTGGCAGTGTGTGGAAATAAAATTTGTACCCCTGGGATACTATGTTGAGGACCCATCAGTCGTTGGTGATGGAGGCCCAGTTTTTTGCATGGTAGGCAGGTTTTCCTCCTAGGGGCATGAGCAGATGGGCAGAGGTGAGAGGAGGAGTTGAGAAGTCACTGTGAATTCTTTCTATAAAGGGGTGGCTTAGCACTCCCTGTTTTAGAAGTGGAGGTACTCCATTGCTTAGATCTCTGCATACACTGAGACTGTTGGCTAGGGGGTCTGCTTCCTCTAGGTCTAGTCTGAGGTGGCCTAGAGAGGGCTGGAAAGGACCAATGTTTTGAGGGACAATACCTACTGAATCTTGGAGGTTGTACTTGCAAAAAATCTTTGATTGTCTGCATAGACTTAGCTTTTTCTTCCATCTTTTTTAAAACCTCTTCTGCTTTGGTGCCAAGCAGATTGTCTTTGTTCAGTGGTACGTCCACTAATTTTGATTTGACATGGTCTGGCAAGGTCTGCTCCTTAAGCCAGGCATGCCTTCTAAGTACAGAACCTGTGACTGCTGCCCTGCAAGATGCTTCTAGGGCGTCAAACCCACATTACAGGGTATGCTTGCTGACTTGGCTTGCAGAATGCATAAGCTCCTGTAATTCTTTTATTTTCTGCACAGTCAGGGAAGGTAGATAATTTTTGTTTAATAAGTTCCATAGTATGTTGCTAGTATTTCAGCATGTGGAACTGACAATGTAATGCTCTAATGGCAAGAGTTGCAGAGGTGTATACTTTTTTACCCCATCTGTCTAACGCAGGGGAATCCCTGTCCGATGGGGTGGGATTCTTACCTGTAGTTGCTTTTATTCCTTTAGGTCCTTGGGAGATTACCTCTGGGTCAGCAGTAGGATTCTTGAAAAGAAATTTGAGTGAGTCAGGGATTCTGTAGTACCTGTCATGTTTCCTGGGAGCAGGAGGTAGAGTATCGGGAGTTAGACTTGATTCCATATAAACATCATCCACAACATCCAGAACAGGGGGAATAGCTAAGGGTCTGTGCTGCGGTAAATCTAAAAATTCCCAGAGTCTCTTTTTGGACAGAGAGTAATCCTGGCATTCCCAGTGGAAATGCTCTCCCAAGGTATGTAGGGTTTCACCAAAAGAAAGATCCTCTGGAGGAGAGGCAGAGGGAATGGATTCCTCTGCATCTGAATCCTCATAAGCATATAAGGTCATGTCTTCATAATCAAAAACCTCAGAGTCGTCAGACTCTTGATCAGATAAAGCTGCTGGGGACAAGTCTCTTTTCCTTTTAGCAGGGGAAGGCTGGCTTCCCCTAATCAGCATGATAAGGTCTGCCGCCATTTTAAGCATCTGACATTGTGGCAAGGAAGCAGGCGCTTGAGATTGGGTCATCGGTTTTTTAGACGTAGCTCGTACTCTGGGCCTTAGAAACCTGGTAGTTTTAGAAAGAATTGAAGACGCGAAAGAAGTCAGTTTGTGTCGAATATCGGTAGTGTGAAGAACTTCCTCAGAAGCTGGTGTCTGCACAGCAGCTCTGGACCCATCCACGATAGAGACCTCTGCAGGTTATGTAGTCAAAGAAGAGTCTCGCGGGATACCGGACTCCGAATGGGTCTCAGTAGCGGCCTGTGAATCCATCGAAGTGGGCATCAGGGGCTGTGAAAGCACCTCACTGAGTACCGGTGAACTGGCAACTAGCTTAATGGAAGCGTTGTTGGCAGTTTTAGACCTGTGCAGTCTGTCTATGTCTTTATCCTTACATTTTTACAGAAGATCGGTAGTCAGATGGCTTACCGAAGCCATTTCGGAATACAGAGATCGAGGGCGAAAGTATTTAGCTACAATAACGGCCTGACAACATATAGTTCGAGTGTTGAACAAAGCACAAAACTGGCAGCGAGGGACGTCATTGTCTGGGCCTAAATCAGTGAAGAAGTAAGAATGGAAATCTCGGTGTGGTATTTGCTTTCCAAAGGCGAGACAATTGGTAACTTTTCTGACATCGGTTAGGTTCATAGGTTCATAGATTAGTACTAGGCTAATTGCCCTTGTGAGTCATTTTAAGCCTAGCCAATTATCCCTTGTGAGACTCAAACCCTGCACCTTGTGTTTGTAAGGCAAACACCTTAACAATTAGGTCACCCTCCCTCTGGGCCTAAGCAAGGAATGTAGTACAAATGAAAATCTTTACGGAGGTATTTGCTTTCCACAGGTAAGACAATTGTTAACTTTTACTGACATCGGTTAAAGATCAAGAAAAAGGTTCCCCAATGGGGTACTTAGCTTTTTTGAAGAATTCAGTTCTAAAACTCGAAAATGAAATTTTCAGGAGTCGACCAACCGGCACTTGCGAACTGCTTTTGCTTCAGGCACCGTGCGGCAAGAAAGACTGATGTGGAGCAAGAAAAAAGGATCCCCAACAGGGTGCTTAGCTTTAGAAGACTTCAACTTCAATTTCGGAAACAAAAACACAGGCAGCGGCCGACCGGCACTCGTGCGAGCTGCTTCTGCTTTGGGCTACTTGGCAAGAAAGACTGATGTAATGGCATTGGCTGTCTGTTTTATACCACTGACAACCTGACGCCAGTCCTGGAGCGACATCAAGGGTAACCCAAGTGTGATGACTGCAACAGTGAAACACGAAGAACATCCAAGGTAGTTGGAGAAAACAGCTAAAGAGAGAAATGTAATAGAATGAGAAGAAACCAAGAAATTCTTTGGACTGAAGGCTACAGACGGACTTCCCTATCAAGGATTGATATCAGGGTATAGGCAAAGGGAAAGAAGTTGAGAGGTCCTAAATGAAAGACCAATATGGGTAGAGTTTTTAGAAGAATCTAGAAGAGAAGTTGCTGTTAACAAAGAAGTAATTAGTAGAGCATATAAAATATTGAATGACAACTATAAGAATCAATCAGGGGAAGTTAGAAAGGATTGGGAAGAGAGATCAGATAAGCAATTCACAAAGAAACAATGGGGTGATATATGTATGTCTCCCAAATATGCAAATTGATGTAACTAAGGAAGTGATTTTTTTTTTAACTATGATACAGCTTCGGAATTGCTTAGTCATAGTAAGGCCTTGCGGAGTCTAATTATGGTAGCTGTCAAAAAACAATCACTAGAAAATGGAAATAAAAGTCCATACCAACTTTACTAGAAGCAGTGAAGATAGTAACAGAGATAAAACAACTGGAATCGGGATCTTTAGAAAAGGGCAAGAGCAAATTACAAAGGAAAAAAAATGGAATTGTGGGCTCAATACAAGCAGAGGAGGAACAAGGATTAAAAGAAGGTAGGGTCTGAATGAGCTATGTAGTGTTTGACAGACAATGACTGGATATATTATAAGTGATGTCTAATGTTTGCAGCTACAGTAGTGCTAGCATGGTTTGCAATGTAGAATGTTTGCAAATGAAATTATTTTGGTATGGTTTATTTTCATTTATATAAATGTAAGATCGCCTATGTCATATGTGATAATTTAATAAAGGTGTTTCTTGTTTAAAAATGAATAAACTATCCCTTCAAATCAGGTAATCCTAATCTACCTTGTTGTACTGGAAATATCAACGTATCCCATTTGACCCTTGCCATCTTCCCCTCCCAGATAAAATCCTTCAACTCTTTATTAATTATGATCCACAACTTCTCCTCTGGTTGATAAAAATATGACTGACCAGTATATAAAACTTCTTCTTTCGGCTTTTCCTGGTTAGGGGTCGCCACAGCGGATCACCGGTCCGCTCATGATTGGTAGTTGAATTTTATGGTTTCAAGTTGCCAGCCCAGCACCCAACTTTCCACAGAAGACACACACACACACACACACACACACACACACACACACACACACACACACACACACACACACACACACACACACACACACACACACACACACACACACACACACACATGCCTAAGGCCAATTTAGAGTGCCCAATCCACCTACAGCATGTCTTTGGGATGTGGGAGGAAACCGGAGCACCCGGAGGAAACCCACATGACCACAGGGAGGACATGCAGACTTCACACCGAAGGCAGTAAAACTAAAGGGACTAAAAACATTTTCAATGCTTGTATCTTGCTATCCATATCCATAAACAGATTCTAGTCACAGTGAGAGATATCAGTAAAGACAATGCATAAATTTAATTTCCAAGCCAGTTCTGTGACACCTGCACGTGCATATTCCACTGATCTTTTACCAAAATCCAGAGACAGAATGAGGACTCTTTCCTCAGCAATTACTCTTCATAGTTACTTGATATGTACTGTAAAATTAGCTATTAGGTCTGTCAATAATTTGTTGGACTTTCATGCATTCTGGTGGCACTATTTATCCAAGTACCTATTTTGATCAAGAAGGCTCTCTGAAGGCCAGAGCATCTCTGACTACGAGAAGACCTCCAAAGGAAGTATCTGAATCAAAATATGCCTTTACTAAATCTAACCTTGAAACATCAGAAACCAACACAGTCTTGCCATCATCACTTCTACTGGTCCTGCAGTCAGAATACTCCTGACTCTGAAAAGCATTTACCTCTCTGCGAGGTGTAGCCCAGGATTCAATTAGAATGTAAATATCACCTAAAGCTCCATATTTCCAGTTTGCAAAGCCATCACATTTTTAATATATGCTTTAAACATTTAAAATGCTGCATTTTACTTTGTTGGAATAAAGTTTACTTTTGGGTGTTTCCATAGTCCAAGGTTTGTGGTTTTTTTTTTAGCATTTAAAATAACACATGTAATTATATTAAAAAAGCATAAAATAATTGAAAAGCAACTGCATTTTTGTAAGGTTTCAGCAGTTCTTCTGTAATATAAATGTAGTACCATAACTTTCAGCAGTCCAGATTTTGCAGAATGTCTAAATTTTTATCTCAAATGTTTGGTCTGTTCCTCATAATTTTTTTTCTGGTAAATTATTGAGGATTTAAGTCAGTGATTATGTACATTTGAGTTTCAGAATTCATATTCATCAGAAAATGCATGTAAATGCAAAATATGTTATTCTAGCTATTTCTAACTTTAAAACAGCAATATTTAAAATATGTCCATGAATTTGGTCCTTTGTCCCCCATCACTTTTGGCTTTGTCAGATTTCTTGTACTTAGAGGTTATGAGTTACGTACAAAAGCACACAATTTAAAAAACTAGCCCTGTTACAACACAGTTGTAAAATAATTAAAACATAACAAATGAGAGCAAAACATATCAAATGCAAATTTAACAAATAGCACCAATGAAAATGAACAATTTCATTGCCTGATAGAATATCAAATTTATTTAGGTTACTAATGATAGGTGGATTACTTGTACATGAAAAGTAAACATTATGTTTGCAGGTTGTGCTTCTTTTGAAAATGGAGGCGGTGGTAGGGTTCCTTGACTGTTTGCTGTTGAGGTAAATGTTTATTGTTCATATCTACTCCATCTTCTCTTGTATTTAGAAGTTAAAACTCCGGGGAAGCAGTAACTGTCAGATGTAATCTGGGCTAAATGTACTACTCTAAAATAGTTTTAAGAAACTAGAATGGATCAAGGGAACAAGTAACAGTAAAACAAAGAAGGATAGTCAAAGGCACGGACAGTACAGTTGTGTACACTTACCATAAATGTAGATGTTCGAGTGTATTCACTGTTGCAGTCATCACTTGTGGGTTATCCCAGCTCTGTAGCTCTCAGTCGGCCCGAATACCAGAGTCAAGCTTTTCCACTGCGCCGGCTGTTGTCACCTGTGGACTGACGTCAGGTCGTCAGCAGTATAAAGGAGAGCAGCCAGTGCCATTACATCTGTTTTTCTTGCCCTAACTTGTAGGAGGCCCTTGAAGGAAATGTTTTAAAGAGCCTCTGGTGGCCCAAGGCCACAAGAATGACAGTTACTCTCCAAAAAGGATAAGATTAAGGGGGAAGGTGGGGGGGATAGGACTGCAGCAGTGAATACACTCAAACATCTACATTTATGGTAAGTGTACACATCAACTGTACTATGTTCTTCATGTTTCATTGTTGCAGTCATCACTTGTGGGAGGATCCCCAAAGCTGAGGAAGGGGAGGATGTAAGTATGAAATTCCTAGGATTGAGCTAGCATGCCTTGCAGAACTGCAGACGCAAAGCCTGCCTGAGCCCTGGAGAACAGAGGCAGGTGCTAGTGTTTGGTGAAGGTGTGGACCAAGCTCCAAGTGGCAGCTTCTTGGATGTCCTTGGTGGGTAATCCTCTAAGGAAGGAAGTGGAGGTAGAGGCTGCCCTAGTGGAATATGTTCTGACAGACTTAGAAGAAGCTTTTCCATGAAAAGTGTAGCAGAACTGCATGCAATAAGATATGCATTTTAAAATGGTCTGATTCGAGATAGCCTAGTACCTACCTATGAACTTAAGCCTATCGGCCCAAGGGCCTACACATAAGCCTAGCCAACAAGGTTCCCTGGCTTATGCCACCTAAGAAAGTTATTTTCCTGTGCCACTGTTGAGCAGACACACAGAAGTGATCCCCAGGGTGTATTTCCTATTTCCCATCCACTCATCAAGATTTTTCTTGAAGAGTGCTAATGAAGAACTTTGCTTGACATAGATGGGTAGCCTGTTCCAGAGTATGGGAAGTCTCTGGGACAGGAATCTATCCCTCCAGCATGTCCTGTTTATTGTGGTGACAAGGTTTAGGTCCCTAGAGCGTGTAGCTCGGCGGGATTGGGATTTCTTTAGGTGTAGCATGTCCAAAAGCTCTGGGTTTGACATAGCATTATATGCTAGGCAGAGATCACCTCGGAGTAGGCGATATGCTATGGAGTAAAGCTGGAGTTTTTTGAGGTGATCAGTGTAGGGCATTTTTTTGAGCCTAGTAATCCTCTTTGTGAGGTACTTCTGTGGCCTTTCCAGCTGCTGCAGATGTCTTGTGTGATACATTCCAAAAGGGGCGTTGTACTCTATAATGGGTCTAATGAGTGTCAAGTAGAGGGTAACAATTACCTCTTTTTTTCCTGGATGAGAACCCTTTTATGATGAGATGTGCCACGTAGAAGGCCTTCCTGACTACAGTAGTGATGTGACTATCAAAGGAGAGACTACTGTCCACCTGGGTCCCAAGGTCTCTTATCACACATTTGGTGTTAAGTAGATTGCTGCCTATGTGGTAGTTCATGGGTACAGAGTTTTTACCAAAGGGGATGCCACTGCACTTTTTGGCATTGAGCTTGAGTCCATAGCTCTGACACCAGGCATCTGTCTCAGCAAGGCCCTTCTGTAGGATGTCCACATCATTTGGGGACTTGACTATGGCTCCTAGTTTGCAGTCATCTGCGAACTTCATTAGCCAGAGACCTTCTGTGCTAGCCTGTACTTCAGAGAAGTAGATACCAAACAGGAGAGGTCCCAGGACGGAACCCTGTGGTACTCCACTTGTCACTGCTTTGAGGTCAGATTTGGAGTCTGCAACTTTTACAGTGTGGGCTCTGTCAGTGAGCCAGATGGCAACCCATCTTGTGACGTAGGGATTTATACCTAGTTTAGTGAGTTTAACTATAATTCCAGAATGGGGGATGGTGTCAAAAGCCTTGGCGAAGTCAAGACAGGCTGTGTGAACCACCTTACCCTCATCTACGGCTTTGGTGACTGCCTCAAAGAAGTCGATCAGGTTCAGGAGGCATGATCTGCCTTTCACAAACCCGAACTGGGTGGGATCCAGAGTTTGGAGGTTACCAACGTCTTTGTTCATGAGTTCCATGATGATATGTTCCATGGCCTTGCAGACCAGGCTCGTCAGGCTAATATGTTGATAGTTCCCGGGATCAGTGGTGGCTCCCCCTTTGTGGACTGGGATAACTGTTGCTGTGCGCCATTCAGTGGGCACAAAACCTGATGTGAGGCTATTATTGAACATGGTGCTTAAACAGGGAGCCAGTTTGTTCTGAAGTTTGTGTAAAACGCAGCCTGGGATGTTGTCCGGTCCCATGGATACTGTGTTTTTGGCTTTAGAGAGTGCAGCTTTTACCTGCGTAGTTGTGATTACAGGGACTCTGCATTCTTCCTGTATAGATATGGGCCCTTTAGGGGGTGGGGGGTGGGGTAAAGTTAGCACTGAACCTATCTGCCAGGATGTTGGCAATATCAGTTGCCTCTGTAATTTTCATGCCGTTGTGCTGTAACTCAGAGCAGATCTGGGTGTTGCCATCGAGATTCTTGACATAGCTATAGAACGCTTTATGGTTGTCCTTAGAATTAGTGGCGATTTTGTATTCGTAGCTAGCTTTGGAGGATCTTATAAGGGATCTCAGCTTCTTACTGAGGTTGACCAGGGAGCTCCTCCACTCATGGGATTTTACTCTCTTTTGCAATAGTTTCTTCCTTCTGTTGTACAGTTTGTTTATGGCAGGGGACCACCAGATTGGCTTCCTTTTTTGGAGAATAGCGTCTTGGTTCTGTTTGGATAGCATGATCCATGCACTCGTGCAAGTGCTTATAGAGTGCACTTGTGTAGGATTCAGCAGTTGTAACTGTACTGTCCATCTCTGCATGGGTGTCATGAAGTTCACCACTTCTGTCTTAAGAAGCATGAAGTTGGCTTTGGAGAAATTTTTTACCATGGTTTCCTTAATGGGGAGGGGGTGGGGGCGGGGATGTGGATATCAAACGTAATTAGCTTATGGTCGGATCGGACCAACGAGGATTTGACTTTAGGTGTGGATTATCGGTCACTCATGTTGGCAATGACAAGGTCTAGGATATTGTTGCCCCTGGTGGGGGTGTGGATAAGTTGATCCAGGCCATTGGAGTTTATGAATTCCAGAAAGCGTTGAGCTAAGGAGTTGGTACACTAGTAGTTTTCCACCCCTCAGCCATTTCTGCTATGACCTTTTGACAGGCACCAGGAGTTGAATCTTTTCCATTTCTTTGAGTAGGACTTCCTGGTGCTGGGCCTTCTGGCTTCCTTAATAATGTCTAGGACCTGCTTGCGGAACTATGGGTTATTCCCAGTCTCTGGGGGATAAGCCATGCAGAAAGCGGCTTCCCCACTTTCCCTAGGGAGAAGCCAACCAACAGTTGGTCCATCTTCCTAATGGACTTTGTTCTGTCCAGGTAGTATCTTAACTGTCTGTGCACATCCAGTGTGTGGAGAATTCTCTCCCCTTTATGCTGAGGGTTTGGAAAAAAGGTGGGGAGATTGTAGAGCCTGGTTTAGGGTCACATCTGATACTACCTTTGGCATGAATCAGGGATTCGTCCTGAGAGACACCCTGTCATTATGGAAGATAATGAAGGGTTCAGTGGCTATGAGTGCTTGAAGTTCTGACACCCTCCTAGCTAAAGTAATAGCCAAGAGGAAGGCAGTCTTCCAGGAAAGGTGTTTTAGGTCTGCTCATGCAGCTGGCTCAAAGGGAGGCAATGTCAGTTTTTTTAAGACATAGTTCAGGTCCCAGGCTGGAGTAGGTGCCCTTCTAGGAGGCCTAATGTTAGACACACCTCTGAGGAATTGCTTAATCAAAGGGTGAGAGAAGACAGGCTGTTCAGTATGAAAGTGTGCTGAAATGGCTGAGGGGTAGATTTTAAAGGAGGAAAAGGAGAGATCCTTGTTAAGTAGCTCCATTAGGTAGTCCAGAATAAGTGGGAGGGACGGCTGGGAGCTGCTGTGACCTTTTGAAAGGCACCAGGAGTTGAATCTTTTCCATTTCTTTGAGTAAGATTTCCTGATGCTGGGCCTTCTGGCTTCCTTAATAATGTCTAGGAACTGCTTGCACAACTGTGGGTTATTCCCAGTCTCTGGGGGATAAGCCATGCAGAAAGCTCGAGAGTGTGCAAGTTTGGATGCAGAATCGCCCCTCTGGCTTGTGTCAGGAGGTCTGCAGTTAATGGCAGGGACCTGTAAGGCTCCTTGGTCAGGCTGAGCAGCAAGGGGTACCAATGTTACTTGGGCCAGTCTGGCACTATAAGGTTGGCTTTTGGTCCTTCCTGCCTTATTTTGAGCAGTACTCTTGGGAGTAAGGGCGGGGGGGGGGGGTGCATAAAAGAGGAGATTGGTCCACTGGAATGAGGGAGCATCCACTTTCCAAGCTAGGGGTGGAACTCCCTGGTGCAGAATCTGTGCAGCTGCTTGTTGAGTTGTGAGGCGAAGAGGTCCACCTCTGGTGTCCCCCAGGCCTGGGTGATTTGGAGGAATGTCTCCTTTTGTAGTTTCCACTCATGGGGGGTCTAAGTAGTTTCTGCTTAGATGGTCTGCTAGGGTATTGTTTATTCCTGGGATGTACTGGGCTATCAGGTGTAGGCCCATGGAGGAGGCTGTCTGCCAGAGGTTCATGGCTAGTCGGCAGAGAGGGTAGGAGTGTGCCCCCCCTGCTTGTTGATGTACCACATGACTGTGGTATTGTCTGTTTTTATGAGGACTCCTGGTTTTAGGTGGTCTTGGAAGGATGTAATAGCCTTGTGAACTGCCATCATTTCCTTTAGGTTGATGTGCTAATGAAGGTGCCTGACGTCTCAAGAGCCTTGTGTGCACATGGTGTCTAAATGAGCACCCAAGCTAGGTCTGAGGCATCTGTAGTGACAATCTGGCCTTGTGGTAGGTAGGTGAAGTTAAGACCCTTGTTCTGAGTGCAGGCCTCTACCCACCAAAAAAACTCATTCCTTATGCGTGGAATGAGGGGGAGAGTGGTCTCCATAGATTGACAGTGTTGGCACCAAAGGTTCTTTAGGTACCACTGGAGTTTCCTCATGTGCAGCCTGGCCAGGGGAATCATCAGAATGCAGGATGACATGTAACCCAGTGCTTGGAGAATTTTCCTTGCTGTGAGTTTTTTTCTGAGCGCTAACTGGGAGAAGAAGTTTGGCAGAAAGCATTGTTTTTCTGGTGAGAGGAAGGCTGTTTGAGAGGCTGTGTCCAGGAGTGCACCCAAGAAGGTAATCTGCCTGGAAGGGGTTAGGTTTGACTTTTTCCTGTTGATGGTGAACCCTAGAGAGATTAGGGTTGTTTGTACAAAGAACAGGTCCTGTAGTACAGTACAGTTGTGTACACTTACCATAAATGTAGATGTTCGAGTGTATTCACTGTTGCAGTCATCACTTTTGGGTTATCTGCTTGCAGTAACCCTCAGTCGGCCTGATTAACAAAGTCTTGGGTCCTGCATCAGTTGCTGTCCCTTCTTCCATGACATCAGGTTGTCAGGGGTATAAAACATGCAGCCGACGCCATTACATCAGTTTTTCTTGCCCCAGATGTCAGGTGCCCCCTTAATGGGAAGCAATTAAAACTATAAATATACAAGGTTATACCTCCAACAAAAAAGCAAATACACCAAAAAGCTTTTGAAGATAGTAAAGTAAGCAGAGGTATATCCAAAAAAGGAAAAAGAAGGGAGCTGAAGGGAGGGTAACCAGGACTGCAACAGTGAATACACTCTAACATCTACATTTATGGTAAGTGTACACAACTGTACTATGTTCTTCGTGTTTCACTGATGCAGTCATCACTTTTGGGTAGATTCCCAAAGCTAAGGATGGGAGGAGGAATTTAAATAGAATTAGGACCAGCTAAAAGGCCCTGCAAGACTGCAGTGGCAAAACCAGCTCTAGATTTAGAGAAAATTGGCAGATGGTAATGCTTGGTATGTACAGAACTCCAAGTAGCAGCTTCTAGGATGTCCCTGGTAGGGACACCTCTGGGAAAGGCTGTAGAGGTAGATGCAGCCCTGGCAGAGTGGGGTCTGATCCCCTGTGGGATAGGTTTTCCATGGTGTTTGTAGCAAAAAAGAATGCAATGTCCTATCCATTTGGAATGGTTTGCTTTGAAATAGCCTTCCCGTCTGCCCCTGCAGCAAATGCCACCAGCAGTTGATCAGATTTCCTTTGAGGTTTAGTTCTGTCCAAGTAGAATCTAAGTTGTCTGTGCACATCTAAGGAGTGCAGAATCCGTTCCCCTTTGTTCTGTGGATTAGGAAAGAAGATTGGCAAATGTATGGACTGATTAAGGGCCATACTGGATACCACCTTGGGCATGAAGGAGGGACTGGTGCTGAGGGACACCATGTCTGCATGAAAGATGATGAAAGGCTCCACTGCCATGGGGGCCCTGTAATTCAGATACCCTTCTTGCTGAAGTGATTTTTAAAAGGAAAGCTGTTTTCCAAGAAAGGAATTTTAAGTCAGAAGTGGCAGCTGGCTCGAAAGGAGGAAGTGTGAACTTTTCCAATACAAAGTTGAGGTCCCAGGCTGGAGTTGCTCTCCTGGGTGGTCGTAGATTTTTGGCCCCTCGGAGGAACTGCTTAAGCAGTGGATGAGAGAAGAGGGGAGGTTCTGTGTTATAATGAGCTGAGATGGCTGAGACGTGAATTTTGATGGAGGAGAAGGACAGGCCCTTATGAAGCATCTCAGTTAAGTATTGTAAGATCTGAGGGTAAATTGGGCACTGTTGTGCTCATCCCTTGAGAATGGTTCCAGGCACAGAATCTTTTCCATTTTTCAGTGTAAGACTTTCTGGTACTAAGCCTCCTTGCCTCTAAAATGATATCCATCACTGGTTTACTGAGGGATGGTAAAGGAGAAATTATGTAATTAGCCAGGCTGCTAGATTCAGTGTTTGAAGTTGAGGATGCAGAATTTGGTTCTCCTACTGAGACAATAGAGTAGGAGTCTGAGGCGGGCGCCATGGGGCCCACAGTGACACACTGCGCAAGAGGGGGTACCAGTGTTGGCATGGCCAGTCTGGTGCAATCAAAATCGCCCTTGGTTTGTCTTGTTTGATCTTTAGTAGTACTTTGGAGTGCAGAGGCAGAGGAGGAAAGGCATAAACTGATAGGTTTTTCCAGCTGAAGGACAGAGCATCCACTTTCCAAGCTTGTTTGTGGGGAGTCCTTGTGCAGAATTTGTCCAACTGATAGTTTGGGGGAGGTAAACAGATCTATATTTGGCCCCCCCCATTTGCTTGTCAACATGTTGAAAATCCTTGGTTCCAGTTTCCACTCATGTGGGTCCATGAGGTTTCTGCTTAGTTCGTCTGCCAGTGTATTTAGTTTTCCTGGCAGGAATTGAGCTTGTAAATGTACCTGACAACTCAGGGCTTTGTTCCACAATACCATGGCTAGTCTGCAGAGGGGGTAAAAATGTGTATCCCCCTGCTTGTTTATGTACCACATAACAGTGGTGTTGTCCATCTTTATCATTACTTTTCCTGGAAGAATGTGGTCCTTGAAGGCTGTCAAAAATGTGAACCTGCTCTGAAGTGTAGTTATTTTCTGCAAGACTCCCTTATGGGTATATGAAGGTAGGCATCCTTTAGGTCTAGATTGGCTAGCCATGCATGTTTGCCCAGCATTGGTAAAAGTTTTTGAAGAGTTAGCCTTTTGAATTTTTGGACCTCTAGGAAGGTGTTTAGAAGGTTGAGGATGAGTCGCCAAGTGCCTTCTTTTCTTGGCACTAGGAACAGTCTGGAGTAAAAACCTTTTCCCGCTTGCTCCTGTGGCACAGGCTTCACTGCCCCTTGAGCATGGAATATGTGCACTTGTTTTAATGCTTCTACCCACTGATTTGGAGGTAGATTTTGGTAACCTATTAAGGTTGGGACTTGTTGGAAGGTAAATTTGTAGCCCTGAAAAATGATTTTTAATACCCATTGGTCCTTTGTTACAGACTGCCAGTTTTGTTTGTAAAGGGATAGCCTTCCTCCTAACCTCTGATGGGAGAGGAGTGGGAGTTATTGCACATTCTTAGAGTAGTGAGTGGACTTAGAACTCCCTGCTGTGGAAGTGGTGGTGGCCCACTGCTTGGTTCTTTGCTGGCCTTGGTTTTGTAGTCAAACTGGTCTGTACCTGCGAGGCTTCCCTTGAACCTGTCTATTGGGAGCTGGGAAAGACCAGTGCTTGGAGGGAAAGTTTCTTCTGAATTTGGGAGACTGAACTTGGAGGAAGTCTTTTACTGTTTGCAGATTTAGCTTTATCCTCCATCTGTTTGATGACCTCCTCTGCTTTTGATCCAAACAAGCAGTCTTTATCCAGGGGGGCATCAAGTAGTTTTTGATTTTACATGATCAGGCAGTGGCTGTTCTTTTAACCATGCATACCTCCTAATGACTGAACCTGCCACAGCAGCCCTACTTTAGGCTTCTAGAGCATCAACTCCACAGTGCAAGGAGTGCTTAGCTACTTGAGAAGTAGAGTGCAGAAGATCTGCTAACTCTTTGGAAGTTATAGTGTCAGGTAAAGATTAAGTTTTTGTTTCATAAGTTCCAAGGTGTGTTGTTGATATTTTAGCATATGAAACTGGCAGTTAAGAGCTAAGGTTGTGGAGGTGTACACTTTCTTACCCCATCTGTCCAGAGCTCTTGAGTCCTTGTCAGAGGGAATTGGGTTTTTAGATGAGCTAACCTTGGCTCCTTTGGGCCCCTGTGTGAGGACCTCTGGGTCTGCAGGAGGGTTTTTAAAACAAGTACTTATGTGAATTAGGCACTCTGTAGTACCGGTCAGGTTTTCTAGGAGCAGGGGGTAGGGCACCAGAGGGTGAGGCTAGATTCATTGAAAACATCATCCACCATGTCCAGAATAGGAGGGATGGCCAAGGGTCTGTGCTGACGAAGATCTAGAAACTCTCTTAGTCTTTTCTTAGACCGAGGATAATCTTGGGCTTCCCAGTGGAAATGCTCTCTGAGAGTGTGCAGGGTTTCCCCAAATGAAAGATCCTCGGGGGGTAGGCAGAAGGAATGGCTTCTTCTGCATCAAAATCCACAAAGGAGGTGAGAGGTTGTTGTTCCTCATCTGAATCAAGGTAGTCAAATTTCAGAATCCGGTTCTGTGTGCACTTCAGGGGAAGTATCCCTTTTTCTTTTAGAAGGAGTGGTACGGCTACCCCTGATGAAAGTGATGAGGTCCTCCACCATTTTCAGTAACTGAGTCTGAGGCGGTGGAGGAGGAATAAGATAGCTTCTACAGACTGTTTTCTTTGGGGTGGTCTTGCTTTTAGACCTTAGTAAATCCATTTGTCGTTGGGATGCAGTAGTCGGAGGTGAAGACATCAGTTTTTGCCTTGAATCGGTTATGCGAAGAACCTCCTCAGAAGCCGTTGCCTGCGTAGCAACTCTGGATCCAACCAAAGTGGAAACAACCGAGGGATAAGATGATGAAGCATTCCCCAGTGGCATACCAGACTCCAAAAGGGTCTCGGTAGAGGCCTGCGAAGGAAACAAGTCGGGCATCAGGGGCTGCGAATGTGCCTCAATTAATTCCTGAGAACTGATGACTTGCTTCTGGGATGGGTCATCTGAAGGCTTAAGTTTGTATGGTCTGTCCCTTTCTTTATCTTTTCATTTTTTGGGAATATCGACAGACTTCTGACTGACGGATGCCATTTTGTAATGCAAGAAACTACTTCGGAAATGCCTGGCTACAAATTCAGCTCTACGGCGAACAGTCCTTGAAATGAAAAGTGCGCAGAACCGACAATGGGGGACGTCATGGTCTGGGCCTAGACAAGTAACGTACAAGGTATGGAAGTCTCAGTGTGGTATTTGTTTTCCACAGTGGAGACAATTATTGACTTTTTCGGACATTGGTTGTGCAAGAAAAAGGTCCCCAATGGGGTACTAAGCTTTAGTCGTTTTCAGATTCAACTTCCACACTGGCAACGACCAACGGGCACACACACAAACTGCTTTGGCTTTGGGCTCCACGGCAAGGAAGACTGATGTAATGGCACCAGCTGCTCTCCTTTATCCAACTGACGACAGTCCACAGGTGACAGCAGCCAGCGCAGGGGAAAAGCTTGACTCTGGTATTTGGGCCGACCGACGGCTCCCCAGCAGGGATAACCCACAAGTGATGACTACAACAGTGAAACACAAAGAATATCATTAGTTGCCTTAGTAGGCAGACTGTTGTAAGAAAAAGCGCAATCAGTGGAAAGATATGCCCTTTGACTTCTCCCCACCCTGTCTCATACCATAATGACATTAACTAGATCCTGATACACCCACCCTTGTTTAGGAAAGAAGGGGAACGAGGCCTGCTTTGGATGGCAACTGGCAGATAGTCCAAAAGAAATAAACCCATGCTGGTTTAGGAAGGAAGGTGGATAAGGCCTGCTTTGGATGGCAACTGGCAGATAGGCCAAAAGAAATACCTTTAGGGACAGCAGCTATCTGGATGATTTGTGCCCGAGTTTGCCAGCGACTTCTGAATTACAAGATGATGCTAGCTGTCTTGACTTATACTTTGTAAGGGTAGACATGTAGAGGAATTTTGCAAATGTAGAAAATGTTTGCAAAGGAAATGTTATTAGTGCAATGTGTGAATGTTTTGATTAATGACCAATGATGTATATTGGCATAGTTGTGAGGAAATACAACAGAGTACATTTAGGAAAATCATACTGTGGTACTAAAAACTGAATGCAGCACACAAAATCCATAGTGCTTCAGCATACAGCTGTTGGGGTTACTCTTCTGATATCCACATTATCCTGCCCCAGGTCATGGGGGAGTCGCAGACTAATCTAGCAAGCAATAGATGTAAGGGAGAGGACAAGTCCTGGATATGACAACAGCCTGTTGCAAGGTACACACACATGGTCAAACAATGTGCCTACACTTGCTGGCAATTTGAAAGATTTCCAGTTCATTACTTCTGTGGGATTTGAGAGGAAACTGGAGCACCGGGTGAAAACTGCAGTTTACTCAGGAATGATGTGTAGACTATGCAAAAAAGGAACCTCATATGAGAACTGAATTGGAAAATGAAGTGCTGTAAGGTGGCAATACAAGCGGTGCACCACTGTTGTGCTGCAAAACAACTACACATTGATTTAAATAGGGACATGTATGGAAGTGTTTTACTGTGTTTATGTCAGAAACATAATTTGTGGGCAGGTAAGACATATCTTGTAATTTCATAATTCCAGATAATTAAGAAGTTGCAATTCTTTAGCTAGTATCCTGCCATTGTTTCAATGCAATCACTTTACATCTGTTCTCTGGAACTCTGAATTCATAATGGTTCAGAAAACCACCTTAGGGTGGTTATTCCATGCATTGAAAGTAATCTGTGTTAAAAAAAGGTACTTTCCCACATGACCTGTGTGCCATTCTTTCATTGTCTTCAAGTTGTGTCCCCATCTTGTAAAATTCATCTTATCTTTAAAGGTGACCATACACAGCCTAGCCACACAATCCAAGGAGCTTAGTGGGTGGATTTGCCACTCTCATTCAGTAAGTGCCATACTGATTAACCCAGGAAACAAATTTATTGGGCACACATCCCGTCCCCTCAAGGCAGAACTTCAAAAGAGGCCAATGTGTTATACTGCTTGGTATGCAAGAGGTTCTTTGGTGAAGATAGTCTCTCTCCAAGAGGTCTTGCTTGTGTTGGGGGAAGGCTGAGGTCACTGGAGTGAATGCTTTTACTATTACAAGTATTTCTAAGGTGGGGGAGGTCCAGTAGACAAGATCCTTTCCATCCCTGAAGTTGAGACAGAGATCCAAAAAGCAGGAGCTAGTACTGAAAAGAGAAAAATGAGAAAGTATAAAGTGCAGCACTGTTGCTTTCCTATGGCTTGACACTGCAGTTTTGTGTTGCAGACCATACTGTTAACAGAGCACATCTGCCTAGGTGACGGAATTAATTTGCCATCAAGTACAGTTGGCCTGTGCTTGTTGGTGGCTGAAAGTAAGAGGCATCCATTCAGCAGTCCTTTCCTCTTCTGTTGTCATTGTTTTCATTATTATTTCTTAGTACATCCTTATAAATGTATGTTTCATGCACTACAACTGGAGCACGCATATGGCTGGAACTACAAAACACTATCAGTGTCATTACTATAATTGTCTTCACTCGGGTCCTACAATTTTAGACAACTTCTGCCGCAAACAAGAAATGGGATTGTTTCTGTGACTATGCAGTAGAGTTCAAATTAGAGAATTTGTGCCTTTATTCAAGTTGAAATTGGTCACTAGCAGAATGTATAGCTGTCATTCAGCTGTAAAATATGGACTCAAGTGGAAGATTTCTGAAAGAAATGATTGAAGTATTAATCAGTGATCTACCCTTGTTTGTTGTATCATTGCTCATGCTGGGGGTGGGGTCCTGTTGCAAGTGCATCCGAGTTACTTTTTTTCATGGCTCCCTATTATTTTCTTGCTGGTCAAAAAGGTACTTGTGCTTAATTTGAAAATGTATTTCTTAACCATGCAAAACAGTGAATTTGATTTGACATCTGTACACCCTGAAGTACAATGGCTGCATCTCTAAGTGTAAGTGTGATAAGTGATCAGACTTGTTTTACATCATTTTCCCTTCATGTTTTTCCTTTTGTCTTGGATAATTTGGCAGAAATGGATTCCATACAGTTTTGAATACAAGCTAAATGTATAATTTATATGTGACTTGACAATTTCTTCTGTGGTGGCTGGTCACTGTTTCAGTGCAACAGATGTGACAGTGTTGTTCTTTTGCTTAAGATGATAATGGTATTTGTTTTCCTTAATTCTGCAATAGTGTATCTGATGGAGGGGGAACTGAGGTGCAGTTGCAAACAGTCCACATAATGGTAACTGTATGAAACAATTATATTGTGCCTAAAAATTTTAAACTGTTGGCAATGACATGAGGTCTGGAAGTCCCTTTCTTTAGTAAATTATTGTGGGAAGTCCCTTAAGAGTTTCATCTTGATATGTAGAAATCATTCATTAATGACTCTGCTTAATACTGTCATAGTGCTGAAAAATCAGATTACAGTGCAAAGTAAATTCTATACTTGTATACTGACATGAAGTGAACCAGTAATGTGTGTTCTTTTATGTTCAAATTACACAATCATTGCAAGGTAAATAATTATTTTGCAATTTAGTCACTTAAAATAAAACTGCTGTGTAGGTTGTTGAACACCCCTAGAATATTCAGAGGGGCAGAGACTCAGCAGGAACGACAGAGCAAACAGCAACATGTAATTTTATGCTAAAGGTAACTTAATGTAACAGGATTCCTTAAGAACACACACAAGTACAAAAGACTGGCAAAAGGAAGTTAACAATTTCTCATATGTAAATCAGTTAGCATAATGAAAATCTATACAGAGTAGGGTGCAGGGAAAGGCACAACCTGTCCAGGCATGTAGGGGCAGAAAGGTAGAGAGTCAGTCCAGGATGGAGTGCCAGTCCGTCTCTGGAGGCATGCACTTACTCATGGACTGCACACCAATCTGTGGTCATTTTGAAGGATCACTAGTTCACCATAAGATGTGTAAATGGGATCTGGGAAGAAATCAAAACACCTGGTGAGACAGATTGCGAAAGTGGTGTTAAGTGAATTGTTCCAAAATACAGTCAGGGCCGGCCTTAGCTGATATGGTGCTCTAGGCAAAGTAGTGCTCTGGCACCCCTTAAGCCCCACCCACACAATACTCATGAAACAACACTATGAGCCACGCCCACAGGTAAACCAATACCCAAGAAATTCACTCCAGACATTTCCTTCAATTATTTAAATGTACAGAAGAAAAGATATTTTGTAATGTGGTTTAAACTGCAAGTGAAGATTGAAATTTCCTTTAGTAAAGCTGCTTTATCTGCTGCTCCTTCACACACACACTTTACTATAAAAGTCATGTCCTCAGAAAATAGAAACCTGGGGCGTGGCCAAGGATGAACACAGGATAGCAGCAGATTTCTTCAGCTCCACCAATTTCATTACAGTGACAGGAATTAATTACTTAAAAAATTTATTTTTGAAGTAATTTTCTTTCTAAACATGTTTGTTTTATATAGTTCTTGAACTATATCTAAAAAAGAAAGGAAATTTTAACAATATTCCTGTCAGAAATCACTTTGGAAATTTTCCTGTCAGTTTATCAATCTGAAATGAGTTCCAGTAAGACAAATTCTCAAGACTCCAGCATCAAGAAAGAACTTCAGTCTCTGATAACTATAATCCAGCAACTTACTGCTAAGATGGATAAAATGGATACTAAAATAGATACCTTCATAGAAAAAACTACAAAACAAATAGACTTGTTACATATAGACCTGCAACAACAGAAGATCCAGATGACAGGCATAGAAGAAGCTGTGAATGACATGGAAAATAAAATCCAAGAAGAGGAAATCAACATTGAGTTTCTGCTGAAACAAAATACACATTTACAAACAAAGCTGGATGACCTGGAAAATAGATCTAGGCTAATAACATTAGGATTTTGGACTGCCAGAAAATATTGAAGGTAACAATATTACTTCTTTTTAACAACATGGCTCCCTAAAACTTTAGACTTACCAGAAGCATTCTCTTTTGGTATCGAAGAGCACATAGATCTATAGCTAATACTAACTCTAACAAAAACTATCCTAGATCAGTTATAGTTAGATTTCTATCATCTTTTGATAAAGAGATGGTTCTTAAATCTGCTTGGGCTAAAGCTCCTGTTAAGATTAATGAGACAACTGTGCGTTTGACAATGACTATTCTTCCTTGGTAATAGCTAAAAGAAAAGTTTTTCTGCCACTAATAAGGGAGCTTAAAAAAGCACAGTTTAAAACATATCTTCTGTTTCCTGCCAAGCTAAAAATCTTCCTTCCTGATGGTCCTAAAATTTTTGATGACTTAGACTCTGCTTTACTGTTTAGCAAAAAATAAGATTTTGGATAAAATAGAGGAAATGGAATGGGCTAGTCCTTCATTAAAGAGAATGGCAACTGAAACTTCATGGAAGACTTCAGAGAAGAAGAAGAGACTAAAAACAAATGATTTGTTCTATGTTTTTTTTTTTTTTTTTCTCTCATCATTTTACTTCATTATTAATCTTTTAAATATAGTTCCTGCATTTCCAGAAAGCCACAAATATTCTGAAAAGATTTAATCAAAGTTATTCTCTGTGTGCAAAGAAATGTTTTGTTTCATAACCAGTCAAAATATCTGAGGAAATAATAACAAGCTATTATTCAATTTGTTTCTCTTTCTGAAAAAGAGAAGTAAGGTCAGTAATTTGATACATTTTTTTTCTCTTTTTTTTCTTCTTTTCTTCTTTTCTTTGTTTAAACAATGACATTCTATTTAGATTATGTAGTGGGTAATGGGTGGGGGAGGGCAGGGAGAGAAGAGTAATGAAAATATGATTAATAGAATAATAACATATTTATTCCTTGTAAAAAGTTTATATGTTCTTCAAATGCTATTCCTAATTATACTTTCTTGATTATACTGCTTATGCTTGTTTGTAAATAATCTGTCATGCTTTAACTAATAATAATTAGAACTAAATAATAGTAAATAATATGTTTTATTTTTAACTCTATTAATATAAACAGTAAGTAATATTCCATTGTATATACTTCTTATAGCTTTCTCTTACATTTTTTTATTTCTGCTTTACTCTTTTATTTTCTACTCTCTTTTTCTTTTCTTTATTCTTTCTCTTTATTTTTTTTTCATATTAATATATAGAAATGCTTTTGATCATATGGACACAGTAAATAATAAGATTTGCATAAAAATTGAGTTGGGACAAAAATATTGAGTTTTATTACTTATTAATAACTTTGGGCTTAATTTCACTTACATAGAGGCTGTAATAACCTGTAAAATACATTGCGAAGGTTTTGTCATGTTTAGATGCATTTACACTGCTAAATGAATGTTTGTCACTAGTTTTTAACAAGTTTCCCGCCAAAATGTTAAGGTAGACAATCTGGGATGTGTGCTGCCTCATGAACAGTGTCCTCGAGTTGTTTCAAAAGCTTCAACTCTCAGAATTCTCACAGAGAAGCTGAAAGCAGTCAATCCGACCTTTGACCCAGATATCACACTGACACATCACAGATTCAGGAAGAACACTCTACCAGGAAGTAGAACTGATGCAAATGTGACTATGTGAAGGAAAATGAACTCTTTAACATCTAAATGTGAGTTATTTTATATAATTACTTAAATATCTATGTTATAATTCATAAAATATGTCAGTTATAATGATTTTAAATGATGCAGTTTCTTGTAGTAAGTAAATGTCTTATTTTAGAAGGCATAGAAAATGAAACATTTATTCAAGTGTTTTTGAAAATCTACTTGACTGCAGCATACTAATCTGTGTTAAAAAATAGAAGTTATGTTCTTACCATAACGTTCCATGTTAGTTGTCTTCTTCTCGCCTTCTTCTTGCTGGATGGGTTCGGAGCCGACCTCGGCTTCCACTCTAAAAGCTCGAGAGTTGGTTCCACCTCGAGGCTCTTATATCCCACAATGCTAGGCGAGAGTTACCTCAGATCTCGTTTGTAAGCTAACCCCAGCTTATAATAGTAACAGAATAACTGTAAAACAGAGTCCACCTCTAACAACAGGAAGAAAGAAGGGTGACCTACATCCTGAACCAGGAAATATGCATAATAGCATATGTCTAAGAAAAAGGTGGTAGAAAGAGAGGTCACAACCACAACTCCTCTAGGTCTGTCCAGGCCAGGGGGAAGGAGGGTGGGGCGAAGAAGAAGCGAGAAGAAGACAACTAACATGGAACATTATGGTAAGAACATAACTTCTATATGTTAAGTTGTCTATCTCTTCATTCTTGCTGGATGGGACCGTCCTAGCACCATGTCCCGGGTGGCCTAACGGAACAGACTCCTGAGAACAGTGGAACCAAAGTTAGCTCTATGCCTAGAAGCTAAATCCAACTTATAATGAGAAATGAAAGTGTGAGGAGTAGCCCAAGTAGCCGCTGCACAAATGGTGTCGATAGGCAGTCTGTCTTGGAAGGCTAAAGAAGTAGCCAAAGCTCTGGTGGAATGAGCCTTAGGTTTATCAGGCAGCTTTTGATGTCTAATTTCATATACAAGGGAAATCAAAGATGTTAGCCATCTGGATAATGATACCTTTGAAACTGAAAGTCCCTTTCTGCTCTCCGCGTAGGAGACAAACAGCTGATCAGATTTTCTGAACTGTTTAGTTCTATCCAAGTAGTACCTCAATTGACGGTGAACATCCAGGCAGTGTAATTTTTGTTCAGACCTATTGGAGTATTCTGGAAAAAAGACCGGTAGATCAATGCTTTGATTTAGATTTGACGTCGAAACCACTTTAGGCAAAAAGGACGGGTTAGTTCGTAAGGATACTCTGTCCTTATGAAACAAAAGATAAGGAGGACGACAGCTGAGTGCTTGAAGCTCTGAAACTCTTCTAGCTGATGTGATAGCTACCAGAAAAAGAGTTTTCCATGATAATAATTTTAAAGAGCAGGAGACTGCAGGTTCGAAAGGGGGTAGAATCAAAGAAGCAAGAACTAAATTTAGGTCCCAAGGAGAAGGAGGATTTCTTATAGGAGGTCTGAGAAGAAAAACTCCTTTCAAAAAGGCTTTGCAGAGCTTGTGGGACATTAGGGCAGATTCAGAAATACCCACATGAAAATTAGAAATAGCTGCCAATTGAACTTTAAGTGTAGAGGGAGATGAACCTGCATGGAAGAGTTCAGCTAGAAAATCAAGAACTAGTTGGATGGAAGCAGTGAAAGGATCTATGTCCTTTCCTTGAGCCCAATATGTGAAGCGTTTCCACTTACTCAAATAAATCTTTCAGTGGAAGATTTATGGGAAGCTATCAAAATATCTCTAACAGAGTGAGATAATTGAGGAAGCCTGGCTAAGGTTGGAACTGGAGGAACCAAGCAGTGAGGTTCAGAGAGGGAGGGAGCGATGAAACTGACCCGACTGATGGATCAAAAGATCTGGAACTAGGTCCAGATGCCACGGTCGCTCAAGAGAAAACGATGTAGAAAGGGGAACCACACTTGTCGAGGCCAGTAAGGAGCAATGAGGATCAATGAGGCCTTCTGAGTGATAGCTTTCTGTATTACTTGAGAGATCAGTGGGAAAGGAGGAAATGCATACAGAAGTCCCCGGGGCCAAACTTGGACTAGAGCGTCTCTGCTGGGTTGGCCTGGTAAAGGGAATAGAGTGAAATATTCTCTGCACTTGCTGTTTTGGGGAGTAGCAAAAAGATCGCAGCAAGGCTGACCCCACTTGAGAAAAATTTCTCTCACTACAGAGTCTTTCAGAGACCACTCGTGAGGCATGAGTATAGCTCTGCTCAACTTGTCCGCAATTAAGTAAAAATATTAAAATTAAAGGGGTTTTGAAAGACTAATTTCCACAAGAAAAAGTCACTTACCAAGAACCGGTAGAAAACCAACCTCGAAGCTGTAGCGGCAAACGAGATCTGAGGTAACTCTCGCCTAGCATTGTGGGATATAAGGGGAGCCTCGAGCCGGTGGAACCAACTCTCAAGCTTTTAGAGTGGCCGAGTCGGAGCCGAGGTCGGCTCCGAACCCATCCAGCAAGAATGAAGGCGAGATAGACAACTTAACATCTTATGTTCCAAACATATACATTACTATAACTCATTTAATTCATCTGATTGACAAGCATAAATAACTTTATAACTCTATTCTGGAAGAAATTGTCATGTGATATATTTTAAAGCAGTAATATAGACATACAAAATACAGATGGCTTTTTTTTACAATAATGCAAGTGTTTCTGAGAATTTGCATAACTATGCAGTATGATTTATAACAATTTCTATAATATATAATATTTTATTCTATTGACAATAATGAGTATGAGTAAAATGCTCATATACAAGCAATTCAAGGTTTTTTTTTTGGAAGCTGTTGACTGCATTTACATGACAGAAAATAGATGCATCTTAATATATGTAATGTCTGAACCATATTAGCCAAACTTTTTGATTTAAATGAATGTTAGAACTTATTTTTACATACTTTGAATAAATTAATATGTAAATATGCCTTCCTTTTTTTTTTTTTTTTTTTTTTCCTCTCTCTCTCTTTCACTCTCTCCCCCTCTTTCACGTCTTTTATTTCTCTCTCTTCTCTTGGTTCCTAATATCAAGATTATTTGAATGCTATTTGAATACGAGTGTATTATATTACATAGATGTATATAGTAGTATGAATAGTTTTTTTAAAAAAAAAAGTTTATTTTAGTTTATATGATGCTGTTTTACCAAATGTGTAGTCTTGTCTTGCTAGATAATTGAATTGAAAGCTGTTAATTTAAGTTAAATATAACCAGTATTAAATTGATAAGGTGGTAGCTGAGGTACTGCTGTTTAGGGTAGGGGGTTAACTTGAGTGGTAAATACAACTCTAAGTTGGAGTTTTTAACTCCAGGCTGGATGCAAGGTTTAATCCTTACATTATTTTCACTTGTTCATTGTTATATGTATATAGTTTTGACATCTCGGCACTTGCTAAGCTCGAGAGTCACTTTTACCAGCTCGAGGCAGCCCCATATCCCATGATGCAAGGCGGTAAGTACCCAGATCTCGTTTGATGACAAAGGGCAATAGCACCAAGCATAAAAACACTTCCAAAGGAAGAAAGAAAACTTACAGGATGGAAGAAGGACCAGGTCTGAATGGTCTTCAGCAAAATAATTTCTTATAGAAAGGTCTGTCCAGGCCAGGGGGAAGGAGGGAGGGTCGCAAGAAAGAAGGCGAGAGAAGACAACTAACATGGAACGTTATGGTAGGTACATAACTTCTTAATGTTAAGTTGTCAATCTCGCCTTCATTCTTGCTTGATGGGACGTCCTAGCACCTCTATCCTGGGTGGCTCAATGGAACAGACTCTTGAGGACTGTAGAGCCAAAACTGGCTCTGTCCCTGGAGGCCAAGTCCAATTTGTAGTGGGAAACAAAAGTATGAGGAGTGGCCCAAGTGGCCGCTGCACAAATAGTGTCTAAAGGAAGTCTAGCTTGAAAGGCTGTAGAAGTAGCTAAGCTCCTAGTTGAATGTGCTTTAGGTTTTGAGCACAGCTGTTTTCCCCTGAGCAGATAAATTTCAGAGATGACCGAAGAAAGCCATCTAGACAAGGTCACTTTAGAAACAGGAAGGCCTTTCTTATTATCCGCATAGGAAACAAAAAGTTGATCAGATTTCCTAAATTTTTTTGTTCTGTCCAAATAATATCTCTGTCTTTGTGAAAAACCAAATAGGGGGGTCGAACCGATAGAGCCTGAAGTTCAGACACCCTCCTGGCCGATGTAATAGCCACTAGGAATAAAGTTTTCCAAGAAAGAAATTTCAGGGAACAAGAAACAGCTGGCTCGAAGGGGGGAAGAATCAAGGATGTCAGCACTAAATTTAGATCCCACTGAGGAGGAGGATTCCTGATTGGAGGCTTTAGCAGGAAAATTCCTTTCAAGAAGGCCCTGCAGAGCCTATGGGACATAATATTGTGATCTGCGATGCCGACATGAAAGTTCGAGATAGCAGCCAATTGAACTCTGACTGTGGAAGAAGAGGAGCCTGCATGAAAAATCTCTGCTAAGAAGTCCAGGACTGCCTGAACAGGGGCAGTGAAAGGATCAATACTCTTGGCCTTAGCCCAATAAGAGAAACGTTTCCATTTGCTTGCATAAATCCTCCTGGTAGAGGATTTTAAAGAAGCTACTATGATGTCTCTAACTGGGTTAGAGATCAAAGGAAGCCTGGCTAAGGAAGGAAGTGGAGCAACCATGCTGTGAGGTTGAGAGAAGGGATAGACCGGTGCAGCTGACCGGATTGGTGAATCAGATCTGGCACTGGGTCCAGATGCCACGGCTGCACCAAAAGGTGACGATGGAGGAACGGGAACCAAACTTGTCGAGGCCAGTAAGGGGCAATGAGAATCAATTTGGGTCTCAAAACGGTTGCCTTCTGGATAACTTGAGGGATCAGAGGAAATGGAGGGAAGGCATAAAGAAGTCCCTGGGGCCAATCCTGGGTCAGAGCGTCTCTGGGGGGATGGCCTGAAAGAGGGAAGAGAGAGAAGAAGTCCGGGCATTGGCTGTTTTGGGGAGTAGCAAAAAGATCGCAACATGGACAACCCCATTCCAGAAAAATCTCTTCCGCTATAGATTGCTTGAGAGACCACTCGTGAGGCATGAGAATAGCTCTGCTCAATCTGTCCGCTACAATGTTGGTTTTCCCAGGGATATGCGTTGCTACCAGAAACCGATGAGAGGAGATTGCCCATTGCCATAGTCTGAGCGCTTCTCGACACAAGGGGTAGGACTTGGTTCCGCCCTGTTTGTTGATATACCAAACTACAGACATGTTGTCTGTGTGGACTGCAATTGTCCCTACGGGAAGAAAGTCGTTGAGGGCTTGCAACGTTAAAAGCACTGCTCTCATCTCCAGGACATTTATGTGCAGGTGGTATGCGAACGGCTGCCACGTCCGATGAACCATCCTGCCCTGATAATGACCCCCACCCGATCAGGGAGGCATCCGTGGTGACAGTGGCTACGGGGATGGGGGTACAAAGTGTCTGCCTTGGTGAACCTGGGGAGATGTGATCCACCAAGCAAGATGATCTCTGCAAGTCTGTGTCACCAGAATCTGGTGACGCATTGGAAGTTGTTGGTACGACCACTGTGTGAACAGCATCCACTGAAGAAGGCATGTAGCGAGCTAGGGAAGAAGAGTAATGGCCGCAGCCATGAGGCCTAATACCTTTAGAACCATTCTGGCCTGTACTTTCTTGTTGGCTAGAATGATCCTGACGGACTTTGAATGTCTGAAACTCTTTGATCTGTAAGGGTAGCTGACATCCGAACAGTGTTTAAGTTTGCCTATGAAAGTAATAGACTGGCAGGGCGATAAGGATGACTTTTCAAGTTTATCGAGATGCCCAAAAGAGTACAAAGCTTTATTGTGTAATCCCTGGCTTGAATAAGCTGATGCCTGGTGGTGGCTGAAAGGAGCCAGTCGTCGAGATCTGGAAACACCTGGAATCCTTGACGTCTCAGGTGAGCCGTGACCACTGCCATGCATTTGGTGAACACTCTGGGGCTGTAGTGAGACCAAAGGGCAGGGCTCTGAATTGAAATGACTGGACCCCAGCGAGCGGAGAAATCTCCTGGAGCGTCTGTGGATTTTATGTGATAGCACGCATCCTGAAGATCTACTGAGCACATCCAGTTGTCCTTCTGTAAGAAGGGCAGAATTGACTGAAGAGTGACCATTCGGAATCTTGTCTTCTTCACAAACTTGTTGAGTCTGCTGAGATCCAATATTGGTCTCCAGTCTCCCGTCTTTTTGGGGACCAAAAAGAACCTTGAGTAGATTCCGGCTCTGAATGATCTGTCGTAACTGGCTGAATGGCTCTTTTGCAGGCGTTTAAGACTTCTAACTCTGCAATTTCCCTTAGACCGGGTGGTACATCTGGAAGGGAATTCGAGTGATAGAAGGGACTTTCCTCGAAAGGAATTTTGTAACCCTCGGATATGATCGACTGTACCCATCTGTCTTGAGTGAGGGAACGCCAGGCTTCTGGGTACAGCGATAGTCTTCCCCCGACTGCCTCCAAGGATGGACAGCCGGGCAACATCTCAGGGATGCTGAAAGGGCTTGTCAGAGAGGCTCTCTGCTTCCCTGGTTTTTGGACCCCTCTGCCTCTAGAGCGTCTGTTGTTGTTACCCCCTCTGCCTCTAGGGGTAAACTGACCACGTGAATCCGGCGTGACTCCTTGGGATTTGCGGAACCACATTTTGCCACCCTTCTGTCCTTTGGGGTAAGGTCTAGAAGGGGTGGAAAACGGACTCCTGCAGAAAGAGTCTTGCCGTCCTGCTCACACCTGGTCAAAGTTTCCTTCACTTGAGGGCCAAACAAAGCCGACCCATCAAAGGGAGAATTTGTGAAGGACGCCTTAAAGGGATCTGCAAAGTCACATCGCCGCATCCAGGCTTGGCGTCTAAGGGCCACACCTGTACCTGCCCTACTCTCCATCAGCAGCATATGATATTAGCATGGAGGAGTTTGCAATGGAATTAAGGGTTCCTAGCTGCAAGCAATTTTTCCTGAGCTCCTGCAGCTGTAGGATCCTGTACAACATCACCTAGCTCCTTAAGGATATCCCTTTGGAGTCTGGTGAAGTGACATAGATAATTCAGCGACGATAGCAAAGGTCGCTGAGGAAAACATCCGCCTACCGTACCTATCCATGGTCCTAGAGTCCTTATTAGGAGGATGGGCAGTGCGGAAGGATCTGAGTTCCTTCTTGGTGGCAGCAGCCACCACCATGGCATCAGCAGGGACACCCTTAGTGAGGAATTGCTTATCACACGGGCAGTAATAAATTTTGAAGGCCTCCTAGGGACTGGCTCTACAGAGTCAGGAGCAGCCCACTTCGGGCAATAACTTGCATAAGGGGTCGAAGGCGGAGACACCCAGGAGGTGGAGGGCCGAGATCCAAACGCCTCTAGGTATACTGACTCATCCTCAGAGGGATTATTGGTGGGCCAGTTTCCCTCTGTTTAAGGAGTTCTAGGATGTCTGAGAAGGAGACATCCTCCGAGGGGATCTTGGGGATCCCTCTGACTCATCTAAGTCAGTATCTGAAGTGATAGACTGGGAGTCTATATGTTTCCTCTTACAAGTCCTCTTTCTAGGAGGATCTCCAAACATCAGGAGAATCCTCGGAAGAGGGGATATTCCCAATGGGGAAACCTGAGGCGGAGGATCTCTGGGTCCTGTAGCAAGAGAAGTGGCAGAGATGTCAACAGGCACTACAGAGGGAGGAGCTAAGGGAACAGACTGCTGGCTGATACCAGTGGCCAGCACACTCTTCATCACCTCAATGCTCCCCTCCCAGGCAGGTCCGAGAGAACCCGTTCAAGAGCTAGGAACTCCAGGGACCACCGAAGGGAAGTCTCCGAGGCAGATGTCGGAGCCGAGCTCACCAAGGCCGAGGCTCCAAGGGGAAGAGCGGGTTCGGACAAGGGTCCGATGCCACTCACCCCCTCGGAGGAGACCATGGAAGCACGGCCACCGAATCGAAGGTCTCGAAGAGGAGATAAGAGTAGAGGCTGAAGGAACAGAAGGGGGTATCTGTCCCTCAGCCGTAGCAGTAACCATTCCCGAAGACTCCAACTCCAAGCTCTGGGGTAGAGTTGAAGGAGGAACTGCAACGGGGTGTGGACCAATAGTCGTCTGTTGAGACGGACTATATAACATTTGGGCCAGTGCCTGTGACTTAAGTAATCTACTGACCACTCTCTAAGTCATGGTCAGAAAGCCTGGATGACCTTGAAGATCGGCTCCGATGGCTCCGTTCGAGAGGAGAGGTGAAGCCGGGCCGAAGTATCGGCTCCAAGGAAGGAGACCTAGACCTCTTCCTCGAAGGAGCCATCGGAACCCGATGAAACTATTGAACCTGTCGGAGCCGACAACTTATCGGAGCCGACAGGTGTTCTCGATGCATCGGCTCCAGCCGGAGCCGATACAGCCACAAAAGTAACAGTGTCGGAGCCGATCGGAGCCGACACCGATGCCTGAGCCACATGGTGGTCGGAACCGATCGAAGCCGACACCGAAGTGGTCGATGCAGAATCGGCACCGATAGCCATCGGTGCCGAAGTCTTAGTTAATACAAACAAAATTGAATCCTATACAAAATCCCATAAGAGATTCAATAAATACAGCTATATTTAAAGGTACACCTAAAGGAGGAGATGTAACATTACTTATGTTGTTATTTGTTATTTTGATCATAAGATTCTTAAGTTTTAAAAATGCCAAATGACATCTTTAAAAGGAATTTCTTTAAACATTAATGGATTGAATAATCCGTGTAAAAGGGCAAGCCTAATAAGATACATTAATTTACATAAGGCCAACTTAGTCTTCCTGCAAAAAACCCATCTCTTAAAAAAAGATATTGATAAACTAGCCACAAACAAATATACAGTATTGGTTAGTTCAGAGCACACTCAGAAAAAAGAGGAGTGGCTATTTTATGGAATAAAAGTATACCCATTCCTAAAACCATTAAGTCTTATCAGGATGACAAAGGAATGTTTTGTATGGTTACAATACAAATTAATGGGAAGACTTACACTTTAATTAATGTATATTGGATACCTGGAATTGGTATTAATACAGTGAAACATCATCTTGATAAGATCATATCATTCTCTATAGGAGATATTATTTTAGCTGGTGACTTTAATTGTATACTACATGAAAGTGATACTACCACTATAGGAAAAAGAAGAATTACATCTAATGCAAAACATTTAAATGATTTTGCTAATTCTTATCATTTGAATGATATTAATAATCAGATAGATTCAAAATCATTACCATACACCTTTTTTCTAACAGATACAAAACTTATTCAAAAATAGATAGGGTCTTTATTTCTAACCAGATGGTAACAGATTTAATTAATTCCAAAATCATCTCATGTCCTATATCTGATCATAATTCAATAGTTTTGAATTCATGATAAAAATACTCATAATGTTCAGATCAAAAGGATACCAGCATACTTAACTCAACTAAAAGACTATAAAGAATATATACTTTCAGAAGTAAAACATTTTTTAGACATAAATAATACTCCTGAAGTCTCCATTGTCTATGTTTGGGATGCCTTAAAATCATATCTATATGGACAAAGTATCAGATGGTATAATAATAAAAGGAAATCTTGGGATAAGGAATTGTTAGATATTCAAAGTAAATTAGACTCTTATAAACATAATAATAAAGAAAATATTATTGACAAGAAAGTTATTGAAGAAATAAACAAACTAAATGAGAAATACAAAGAAATTTTAACTCATAAAGTTAAAATAACTTTAGAGAAATACAAGTTTTTGTCTTATTCAATAAGCCCCAAATACTTACATAGACTTAAAAATAAAACAAAAAAGTTGAATAAACAAAACCATATCAAAGAAATCTTTTCTCTAAGGAAAAAGAAGAATGTTTCTAGTATACCAGAAATACTAGATGAATTTAGAAATCACTTTCACAAAATTAACCATAATAACATTAACATGGAACCTAAAGATAAAATAAAGGAGTTTATAACCACAAACATGAATAAAAAGCTTAATAAACAACAGATTAAACTACTGGACAAGAGTATTTCATATACAGAGGTTATTACACAAATAAATAAGCTTAAATCAAACAAAGCACCGGGTAATGATGGTATTATACCAGAGATATATAAAATCCTTTCTAAAAGTACATATTCATTAATACATAAGGTTTTTATTTTGGCCCAAACTGAGTTAATAACCCCCCATCTTGGCAATATACATTTATTTCCAATTTTAAAACCTAATAAAGATCCAACTAGATGTACTTCATATCGCCCATCTCATTACTTAATGTTGATTATAAAATGTTTATGAGTATTTTTGCTGATAGATTGAAGACAATCATCGGCATTATAGATATAGATCAGACAGGCTTCATTGTAAATAGAAATACTTTTGATAATATAAGAAGAACTTTAACATTAATTGATTTTGCAAATAGGAAAAGAAAGATTTAACACTTATTAGTCTTGATATAAGTTCAGCATTTGATTCAGTAAGTTGGGACTATCTGTTTACCTTACTGAAGTGCACAAACTTCTCAGATGCATTTGTAAATCTAATTGAGCATTTATACAAAGGAACATTGGCTTATATTAAGGTAGGAACATATGTTTCACAAAAATACCCATTTTAAAGGTACAAAACAAGGATGTCCACTTTCTCCACTATTATTCACTTTAGTAATGGAGCCTTGGGCTAATTTGATCAGAAACAGTACTGACATAGAGGGTTTTGAAATAGATAAAAATACAACATCCAAAATTCAACTTTTGCAGATGATGTTCTAATTACATCAGCAGGATCTAATTCTTCTATGCAGTCTCTATTTGATAAAATGATGAATTTTAAAAGTATTTCTGGTTTAATATTCAATGAAGAAAAAACTAAAATACTACCTATATATACACGAAAAATATTCTCATTAGTGATTTTACTAAATATGTACCCAATTCAGGTCAGATAACTTATTTAGGTATAATACTATCTAAAGATATTAAATCTATTATATATAATAATTATAATACCTGTTTTCTTAATATACAAAACCTTTTTAATACCTGGAATAATATGTTTTTTACTATGGAGGAGACTTACAATTATTAAAATGATAATATTCCCAAGATTTTATACTTAATACAATCAATAATACTTCCACCTACAAAAATAATTATCAAGAAACTGAATACACTAATGTTAAATTTCCTATGGGCACCTAATAGACCTAGGATTGCATTAAAGAAACATACTAATAGCTGGTCTCAAGGGGGTATTTCTTTTCCAGACTTTAATTTATATACTATCTCTTCTATTGTAAAAGTTATTACTTTATTAATAGATCAGTCATATGTTGCAAAATGGAAAGATTATTGGGAGCTAATTAGTATGCACTTCATGAAAATCTCCTTAACACATAAAAATATGATTGTAAATAACTCCATGTTATGGTTACTAAAGGAATTTTGTACTTCACCTATTACACCTAAACATATGGTTTGTTACCCATTAAATATTATTATTAGCTATCGTAACTTTATATTCATGCACCCTAAGTATAGGGAATGGAATTTTATTATATTCCCTATAATGTATACTCAGGGTATGCTTTTGTCATCTACTTCTGAAGGAACTCATTTAGCTATAGATAATGATCTAAAGTACTGGTATCAGTTGATATCTGATAATAAAGTTAAAAATCTAGATTTCTTAAAACAAGAATTTGATCTAAGAGAAACTTGCTGGTTAGAGGTTCAGACCTTTAGACAACATCTCATTAATAAAATAGATCTAATGTCTATAACAGTTAAAGAATCTATTCCAACACTGATTGATTACTTGATATTAAATTTACAACATAAAGTTTCTGATAAAGGTAAACTTTCATACATACATAAAATTATCAGACAAGAAACTGTTTACAGTGTAGATTCATACTGGAATTATTTCACTTCTATTAATGGGGACCCACCAAATCAACAAGATAAACAATATATATTGGAATCTGCCTATAGAACTACGTCTTCCATTGTCTGGAGACTTTATACATGGAAAATTTTACATAGATCTTTTTATACACCTTTGATGATGAATAAAATAAATAATAAAGATAATCTATGTAAGAGATGTAATGTAGAAATTAATGCTGACTGGGCTCATATGTTTTATGACTGTATAAAATTGAAAGAATACTGGAAGTCAATTAATGAATTTTTACAGGCTCTTTTACAGATAATTTCATTATTTCTAAATCTCTTATATTATTCAACACACCTGTACCTCAAAGTGTTAAAAGGTTAAGCTTCCCTTGTTATGGTCTATTCTAGCAGTGGCTAGGAAAATAATAACCAGAAATTGGATTTCAGATACACCTCCTTCGTTCAATGAATTTAAAAATGTTATGAATATAGTGTGCCATATGGAAATAAACACAATTAGGTCAAGAACAACTAGAAAAACATCTTATTATATTGCATGGGATAATTTACAAAATTTGTTAAAAAAATCCTAATTTCAATAGCATGGTATTTTAGTTTAATTAATTGATCTGATTGTAGTGGATGTCTTTGTAAATACTTTAGTTGTTTTGTTGAATGTTATAATCATATCTATTTTTAATTACTTGTATAAAACTGTTATGATATTTCTCTTGTATGTTAAAACAATAAACCTGCTTTGAAAAAAAAGAAAATAGAAATCCATGTGCCTTGTTCCAAAGGGTTGCTTAATTTAATCTAATCTAAACATAGGCGAGCGAGCCTTACAGCTCAGTGAAAGTAGAACTGTAACCTCTCTCCTCCCTGGGTACAGTAGCTTAGGCTAGAATATCACACACAGAAAGCCATTTTCTAAACACCAGAAAGCCATTTGCTAAACAAACAGTACAGTCTCACAGTTAAAACAGACTTAGCATGACCAGTAAACTTCTCTGCCACTGAAACGGCATGAAAACCCACATTTATAGAAAATGCATCTGGCCAGTGGAGGATTAAGTTTACTTTTGTAATGTTTTTAAAACAGACTCCTTGCACACATTTCTAGGGCCATGCATACATTTATTTTGTTCTTTGATTCACCTTCCTGAATGCATTAAATTACATTCCTTATATAATATAGCACCACTTTGTAGAATGCATTTTAAATTTGTAGTTTTAAGCATTCTTTTAATAAGCAATGAAACAAAATGTATAAACCAATAATGACAAAACTACACATTTCAGAAAATTTCAACCATAAACGGCCACTCAGACTTCTGTCATTACAATCTACTAATATCACTCACTGCACACATTCTCTGCAGAAGAGAAATCATCTGAACAATTCCACATTAAAGAGATCTATAACTAATGAAGATGCTGCCTCCGGCAAACAACTTTACATCTCAATGTTTCATCTACAAATTCAGTGCCTGTTGTTCTTGAGGAATTAATTGCCTGTATTACCATTAATATTGCAACAGGAAATGGCTAAAACTGACAACACATTCATAGTTGCTAGGCATCTCATACACAGGAGGACATACTCAGGAGTGTAGAACCCCTATTCCCCCTTAAAATGCACCAAATAATCAGCAATCAAATGGGCACTACAAATTCAATACTCCATCTACATGGTGTGGGAGTAGAATCCATAGCCTCCTGCACCAAAGACAATTATGCTACTAACACTGCTTTCAATTCTACAACACAGTGTGCCATTTGATAAGCAAAACAGTTTTACACTGAAAACAAACTTAGCACGAGCAGCAGTAAACCTTTTTCCTTTGAAGCTCACAATTCCATGAAAATGAACTAAAACTCATAATCCCTTGAAAATGCACTGAAACCCTTAATACCCTGAAAATGCACTGAAAGTCAAACTAATTTCTGTCAGCAGTCTGGTAGTTGGTGTAGAGCAGTGGTTCACAAACCATTATGGAC
This sequence comes from Protopterus annectens, assembly GCF_019279795.1. Taxonomy (NCBI): domain Eukaryota; kingdom Metazoa; phylum Chordata; order Ceratodontiformes; family Protopteridae; genus Protopterus; species Protopterus annectens. The sequence continues at coordinate 1,843,591,955 of NC_056735.1, forward strand.
CTAGGCCCCACTTTTTAAAACGGTGGTCCACAGACTCACAGAACTCAGGTGCATGATGCAAAACCATAGTTTGGTCTGGGTGATCAGGTATAAAAGAGTTTGTGTGTGTGTCTGTTTCTGTGTATGCATGTGTGATTGTGAGCACATGCATGTACATATGTGTGTGTTTGTATCAGCATCAAAAGAGTTAGAGACAGGACCTTTGGCCAGCTTAAGTTGGGTAAGTTGGAGTTTTCTTTCAGGAGGAGAAGAAGGGACTGCCAGAGACACAAAAAATGGACAAACAGAATGAAAGGGTATGCAAGTATGTAGAATGTATGTCTGGTGGATTATAGGGAGGGCACAGTCTGAGACTATGGACATAAACTGCAAGAAGAAGAAAGTGGTAACCTGAAGAGCTGAGTACCTAGTAGAAGGTCAGCTCTCTGTTTAATGGGGAGCCATTTTATTTTGTCAAGTGCAAGGCAGTGGTGCTCTTGAGGAAGAGAAATGGTAATGAATTGACAAATGGAATTAGAAAATGGTTTGGTGTTTTGTTTAGAGGCAGAATCAGTAATGTGAATGGCGTTTTGTTTAGAGGCGGACTCAGTAATGGGAAGACTAAACTCAAGCTAGGATAGGACACCTTTATCACCAGCTGGCCTGGCAGAGGGAGGAAAAAAAGTACAGATTTCTACCAGAAAAAGCAGGACATTTATTTTTGAATTTTTCTATGTGGGAATAAACGTTATAAGATTTATCCAAACAGGGGCCCAGTTAGTTAATGGTTTTGATAATGGACATGCTAAGACCGGAAATGGAATGGCTAAACAGTTACAGAGAGAGAAACTGTGGGGTGTTCCAAAAACATACTTTTGGTTTTAGAAGCATTCAGAAGTAAGCTGTGTTGGATTAGCCATTGCTGAAGTAAGTGCAGGTCAGACTGAAGTTAGGCTTGTTTAATACAAAGGGAGTTGGTCTGGAGATGTAGAAATAAGCTCAATATAAATATTCATTCTAACTAGAAAAATGTCAGTAGAGTCTGTCAAGTGGATGTGCACTCTTTCAACTATTTCTGGGTTTGGGAAGTTAAGACATATCAACTGCATAATTTTTGCAAATAACGCAAGCACAGTCAAGTAAAAATTCATATTAGGAAACAGGCAATGCAGAGCAACAAGAGATCTATACAGAGTCTGGATTCCTTTACCAGCTCGTTACCAGAAAACATAGAACAGCAACAGATACCCCCTTTAATACACAATCACATATGCATGTAGATATATACAGAGAGAGAGAGAGAGACTGTGGCTCATAATTATATATTACCCTTCATGAAAATAACTGGGATCATACCAAAAATAATTTGAAAGGACCCACTCAGGTAGCACTCTAGAGTACATTTTCTGCTTCCCATTGGTAAATCCAAGTTGTGTTTGACTATGGACAGTCATAGGGCTGAACTTTGTTTTATGTGGATGGGGGGAGTCTGTTCCATGATGCCATTGGACTTGCTGATGTGCAATAAATCCATCATTGGTCGGAAGATGCCTTGTATGCCATAGGTCAGCTCTTAGCAGTCACTAGGATACCGACATATACACACAGACAAACACGCACACGCGAGCATATTTGTGTATAGATATATATCACTAGAGAAACAAATAGAAATTATATTTATATGAGACAATTGCTTAAGAAGGAAAGGAGAACTGACACTTCAAATGCTAAGAAAACGGCAGTCTATATTCAATCTGTGCTGTAAGGTAAATACCACTGCTTCATATTTTGCTCCCGATATTTGTTCACTTACTAACATGAATATAATTAGTAACTTTACTTCCTCATTTAGATCGAAAGGTGAAAAACAAGATGAAATAAAAAGGTGATGCGTATACAGAAAAGTACAGTTTTGTACCTACCATAAATGTAGATGTTCGAAGATCCACATTGCTGCAGTCCTTACACTTGGGTAGTCCGCTGTCCTCGGTCGGCCCGAATATCAAAGTATAAGGCTGACGTCGGTCAGGGCGCATTTGACTGACATCAGAACGTCAGGGTACAAATGCGCATGACCGGCGTCATATCCTCAGTCTTTTCTTGCCCCAGATGTCAGAAGACCCTAAAAATAAAGGTCAAAACCAAAAGACAGCAAACAACCAACCAACCACCCTTGCACTAACTATATGTACAATATATACAATATACACAATATGTACAACCCAACCCACACAACCACCTGTAACTACAGAGGGGAAGGAGGGAGGAGTATGGACTGCAGCAATGTGGATCTTGAACATCTACATTTATGGTAGGTACAAAACTGTACTATGTTCTTCATCTCACATTGCTGCAGTCCTTACACTTGGGTAGAATCCCAAAGCAGAGGTAAGGGAGGATGGCTAACTACAAGGAAGCAGGAGCTGCTAAAATGCCCTGCAAAACAGCAGTGGCAAAACCAGCCCTGGACTTAGAGTAAAGTGGCAGGTGATAATGCCTAGAGAAAGTATGCACAGAACTCCAAGTAGCTGCCTCCAAAATATCCTTGGTTGCCACTCCCTCAAAAAGCTGTTGAAGTGGCAGTAGCCCTAGTGGAATGAGGCCTAATCCCAGCTGGAATCTCCTTGCCATGATGGGAATAACAGAAAGCAATGCAAAACCCAATCCACTTAGAAATAGTTTGTTTTGACACAGGCTTGCCCTGAGAACTCAAAGCAAAAGAAACAAACAACTGCTGAGACTGCCTGAACCCTTTAGTTCTGTCCAAATAATAACGCAACTGCCTGTGAACATCTAAAGTGTGCAAAATCTTTTCCCCTTTATTTTGGGGATTTGCATAAAAAGTAGGCAAATGAATAGTTTGGTTTAAAGCCACACTAGAAACCACCTTAGGCATAAAGGAAGGATTAGTACGTAATGATACCCTATCCTTATGGAAAATCAAGAAAGGCTCAACCGCCATAAGGGCCTGTAATTCAGACACCCTTCTTGCAGAGGTAATGGCCAAATAAAAGCAGTCTTCCATGATAAATATTTCAACTCAGCAGTAGCTGCAGGCTCAAAAGGTTGTAGAGTGAGTTTCTCCAACACAAAATTGAGATCCCAAGCAGGAGCAGGAGCTTTCGGGGGTCTTATATTCTTTGCCCCTCTAAGAAATTGCTTGAACAAAGGATGAGAAAACAATGGTGGGTCACAATCATAGTGAGAAATTGCTGCAGCATGAACCTTAATAGAAGAGAAAGACAAACCTTTGTCCAGTAACTCAGTAAGATATTGAAGAGCCACACTCAAATTAGGCCCAGAAACATCAAAATCTTTGGCTGCACTCCAAAATAAAAATCTCTTCCATTTACCCGCGTACACTTTCCTTGTACTAGGCCTTCTAGCTTCCAAAATAACATTCAAAACTTGCTGAGGAAGTGGAGGCCCACTATGGTTCAAAACAGAATATGCCAGGCTGTTAGGCGCAGAGAGTGAAGCTTGACATTGAGCAAATGGCTGTCCTCCTGTGACAACAGGCGTGGAATCGAAGGCAAAGGCCATGGAGGCTTCCGTACTAGACTTCTTAGTAATGGGTACCAGTGCTGTCGAGGCCAATCTGGAGCTATTAAAATCATCCTTGGCTTGTCCTGTCTGACCTTCAGAAGTACCTTTGGGAGGAGAGGCAGAGGTGGAAAGGCATACACATGAAGATTGCTCCAATTGAAAGAAAGAGCATCCACTCTCCAAGCTGTGGGATGAAACCTTTTTGTGCAAAACTTTGGCAGCTGATGGTTTAGTGGAGAAGCGAACAGATCTATGTCTGGAGTTCCCCATGACACTGTCAATTTCTGAAATACATGAGGATCCAATTTCCACTCCTGGGGATCCATAATTGCCTGCTCAACACATCTGCTAAGGAGTTCTGTGCTCCTGGCAGAAACCTTGCCTGAAGATTGAGCTGTAAACTGAGAGCAGTCTCCCACAAAATCATTGCTTGCCTGCATAGAGGATAAGAATGTTCCCCTTGCTTGTTGATGTACCACATGACAGTTGTGTTGTCTGTTAGAATCAACACCTGTCCTGGAAGAAGGAATTCCTTGAAAGCTATTAATGCAAACTGGACTGCTAACATCTCCTTCATGTTGATATGTAGATGTTGTAGTCTGACAGGCCACTTGTTTTGTATCCACTTTCCATTTAGATGAGCTCCCCAAGCTTTGTCTGAGGCATCTGTCGTTAAAATCTGACTCGCCTCTGGCCGGGTCACAGAGAGTCCCTTGTTTAGGTGACATTCCTGAGCCCACCACAAAAATTCCTTCTGAATGCAAGGTATTATTTGAATGACAGTGTCCAGATCCTGGCAGTGCTGTGTCCATACATTTTTGAGATACCATTGTAGCTTCCTCATATGCAGTTTGGCATTGGGAAGCACCAGAATACAAGATGCCATGAACCCTAATGCTTGAAGGACTGTCCTTGCAGTCAGCCCGGACTGATGAGATAGTTGATGTAAGTAAAGGGATAGACTCTTTTGTTTGTCCGGGGTTAAAAAGGCCATCTGGGATGCTGTATTCAGTCTCACACCCAGAAAGCACATGTCTTGAGAGGGTACTAGACTGGACTTTATTTCGTTCACAGAATACCCTAGGCATCTTAGCACTGCTATCACATATTCCAAATGATGAAGAAGCTCTTCCCTTCCTTGAGCCAGAATTAGGCAGTCGTCCAAATAAGGATAGATCTGTATTCCTTTTAGTCTGAAGAAAGCTATCACTGGAGCCAGAACTTTCGTGAACACTCTGGGCAGTAGATAAGCCAAAGGGCAATGCAGAGAACTGATAGTGAGAAGTCCCAGCTCGAAAACGCAGATACTTTCTGCAACTGAGTCTGATAGGAACATGAAGGTAAGCCTCCTTGAGATCCAAAGTTACCATCCAATGATCTTTGCCCAGCAGAGGTAAAAGCTGCTGCAACGTCAACATTTTGAACTTGGGAATGTCCAGATAAGTGTTGAGGATAGATAAATCCAAAATTGGTCTCCACGTGTTCCCCTTCTTTGGTACTAGGAACAGGCGAGAATAAAATCCTAGGCCCACTTCTGGCAGAGGGACCGGCTGTATGGCCCCTAGTTGGAGCAACAGAGAAACCTGTTTGTGAGCCTCTATTCTTTGTTGAGGACTAACGTCTGGCATGCCTTTGAAAGGAGGCAAGGTATGGAAATAAAACCTGTAGCCGTGGTGTATGATATCCAATACCCATCTGTCCTGGGTAATTAAACTCCAATTTTCTTTGAAAAGTGCCAACCTTCCTCCCAAAGGTGCTGCCAGACGAGCAGGCTCTGGCAGCTGAAAAGGTAGGTCATTGGGTCTGCTTACGAAAGGACTGACCCCTGCCCTCACGTCAAGCCTGTGCAGGAGAACTCCCTGTTCTAGGCCTGAAAGAGCCCTGAGCTCTGCCCTACCACGCCTAGATCTACCCCTAGACTGGGAATCATAAGAAGGATACGCCCACCCTTTAGTAGGCCAATTTCTACTAAACTTTGGAGGCTGGACCTGCAAAAATCTTTAACAGTCTGCATAGACTTAGCCTTGTCTTCCATTTTCTTTAAAACTGTCTCAACAGGAGGACCAAACAACACGTCAGATTGTAAAGGAGCATCTAAAATCCTTGTTTTAACATGCTCAGACAAATTCTGATCCCTCAGCCAGGCGTGCCTGCGAAGAACTGACCCAGTGGCAGCCACCCTAGACGAGGCCTGTACAGCATCAAAACCACATTGCAAAGAATGCTTACCCACCTGTTCAGAAACATGCACTAAATCTTGCAACTCTTTACAATCAATACCTACTGCCAGAGCATCAACCTTAGACTTCAATTGTGAAAGGAGATAGTTTTGGTATTTCAACATGTGAAACTGGCAATTCAGAGCCCTCATAGCAAGAGTGGAAGAAGTATAGACTTTCTTTCCCCATCTATCCAAGGCCCTAGCCTCCTTGTCTGCAGGAACCGGATTTTTAACAACAGAAGCCTTAACACCTTTAGGCCCCTGGCTAACAGTTTCTGGGTCTGCCCTAGGACTCTTAAAAAGATACTTATGAGCTTCAGGCACCCTGTAATACCTATCCGGCTTAACAGGAGCAGGAGGCAAAGAATCAGGATTAAGAGAAGCCTCTGTAAAAACATCTTCCACTATATCCAAAACAGGAGGTATAGCCAAAGGCCTATGCTGGGGTAAAAACAGAAATTCCCTATGCCTTTTCCTGGAATCAGAGAAGTCCTGACCTTCCCACTTAAAATGCTCCCTCATGGAATGAAGAGTTTCTGAAAAAGAAAAATCCTCAGGAGGAGTAGCAGAAGGAGTAGAATCATCCACATCAGAATCAGAATAAGGAGAGTACTCCTGCAAGTCTTCAGTCAAAGACTCTGAAACATCTGAAGCCTGCTCAAAACCCCCAGCTCAGGCTCCACCCTAGGTCTCTTATCAGGAGGGGGCATAGAACCCCTAATCAAAGTAATCAAATCTTCTGCCATTTTAAGCATATGCTTCTTGGGCACAGTACCTGAAGAGCTAGGGGTAACACCAACTGAAGCTAAACCTGGCCTGCCCCTGGGAGAAGCCTTTGAAACAGAAGGAGAGGGCCTAGCCACCTTAGGAAGGGAGGGGAGTATAGTAACCTCAGAAGCCCCCTCAGCCTGACTTGTCTCCTGAGAGGCCACATCTTGCAATAATAAGGTCTCACCCTGGGAACACAAAGAAACCTCCGGTGGAGCCACCGGCTCCACCGACACCTCTAAAGAACCGGCCCGCACAGACGGCTCTTCTAGCCTAGGCTTAACTGCCTTGTCCTTGTGCTTCTTGAAGAAGCCCGGGAGCATCCAACGGCATTTTATAGTTGCACCGCTTCCCAAAGACTAACCTTGCACAATCCAACCTTCTCTTTATAGTGCGTTTATTAAATCTAGAACAAGAGCGACAGCCAACAACGTCGTGCACAGGCCCTAAGCAAGGAATACACAAAGTATGATAATCTCTATGCGGTATCTGTTTCCCACAAGAAATGCAATTATTGACTTTTCTGACATCCGTAAATGACTGAGGCAAGAAAAACTAAAATATTCCCAACGGGTACTTAGCCAACTTTGAACTCGGTCTGAAACTTCTAAATCGAAAAATCTCAGAACGCCAACCGGCACTTGCAATGCTGCTTCTGCATCGGACCATGCGGCAAAAAAGACCGAGGATATGACGCCGGTCATGCGCATTTGTACCCTGACGTTCTGATGTCAGTCAAATGCGCCCTGACCGACGTCAGCCTTATACTTTGATATTCGGGCCGACCGAGGACAGCGGACTACCCAAGTGTAAGGACTGCAGCAATGTGAGATGAAGAACATCGGACTGTTTAAAAACACAGACACAAACACACATGCATGCATACACACTTACCTTATTTGTAAACAAAACAGCCACATGCAGACACACAGACTTAGGATAGGATTAATCCAAAACTTAGCTAAGTGAACCGCATGTTTAAATTTCACTCAATACTGCAGAATCCATTTAAATCCATGCTGACGTCGTGACGCACACGTGTTCATCCTGAAAGGAGAAGACTCATACTGAGTAGTAAAGAACTTTTTTTTTTTTTTAATTGTTGAAGCCTACTGCTGCATCTGTAAAAGTGGGCGGGTTCTCGCCCCTTCTTGCCCTATGGTTCCAGTGCCCTTGACTTAGAGACAGGGCGCCGAGAAGAGTGCAAACTTTATGGCCTGAGAAATATAAATAAATACCTAAATAAAAATTGCGCCCTTTACAAGGCTGGCCTGTATGGTGCCCTAGGCAGTTGCCTAGTTCGCCTATGCCTAAGGCTGGCCATGAATACAGTGCCAGGCAAGAGTAAATGAAGGAACAGTGGGTTTTCCCAAAAAAGATTTAAGAATGTGGATAGCTGGAAATCTGAGAAAGAGCATATTTTCATTGTAGCAGCAGTTGTTTAGACCTCTGTTAATTGAAAGGGCACATTGTATACATGCTCCAAACCTGGCCATGAGAAAGCTGCCCAGACCTTTAATAGTAAAGAAGCAATCCTATCAACAGAAAAAGTTGATTCTGACTAAGTACTAAAAGTGGGAGACAGTAGAGTGTTTGTGGAAAATGACTACTCACTGTACACCAGACAGAAGAGGGAGTAAATTAATTCCAGCATTCAATCAATGTCGAGAAGCAAGTGTGAGATTCAAGATGCTGTATCTAGCTATTTTCAGAATATTTCTTCGTAAAGAGTCAAAATCAAATTTTTTTATGCAGTACATGCTAAGAAGGAATTACAAAATTCTGTCCAACAAAAAGTGAGCTACCAAACGGAAGGGGGATTCTGCTTCTTATTCTTTTGATAATAAACCTCCATAGAGAGACTATGCCACTGAAACCTTTTCCAATGTTCCAAAGGAAAATGTTTGACAGACAGAGAAAAGCCCAGGAGAACCAACAGTACATTGGAAATGAGCAAGAGACCAGAGTTGGGAGATGGAGATAAACAGGAAGAAAACTCAGAAATGTAAGTATTAATTACATTTGTGAAGTATGACAGAAAAAGAAAACATAGAAACATTGGACTTTTTTGACTGTTAAACTTGCAGGGGACTCCAAAGCATATGCCCTAGTTCACATCATCAATGTCTGGAAGAACATTTAGGAGAGGGACAGTGGAATGAAAGAGTTAACTGTAAGTAAAACAAAACTTTGTTCTTAACAATATTTTTATAATGCATGACCTATACTACATGCCACAAAGTAAAGCTTTTTCAGTTATTTTTGTGTGCAATAGGGATATTAAAGTAAACAGGTACCCCTATTTTTCCTTCTTTCTACTTGCTCAGTTTTAAGAAATGTAGACACTGCAATGTAAAAGGCCAAGAAAGCCTGGACAAAAAAGCATAAGAAAAATTGATGTGCATTTTCTACTTTTGCATAGAGGGATGACTGGATTAATGCCCTTGGTTTTGTTTAATAACAAGTTTTAAGGGAAAGCAAATAGATAAAAGAACACTGAATATAATGAAAAGTTTAACTCTAGCACATAGATTTTCTCAGACCAATATGAAGAGCTTATAGTGGAAGGCAACTGTGTATCTGCTTCTTAATCTGATAAGGGAACAATAAAACAGAATTATTCTTTCTTTCTATGGCTAGGATATGATGTTTTCTGAAAGCATTCAATGTATTTTCTACATCTGGAAGAGGAATAAAGACAAGACAAAAACAGAAGCACATGTTATACCATGCATCTTAACATGGATAACCTTCAATATAGGTTAATTAAGCCTGTGAGTGTGGCTGTCAATCTGGGATAATTGCTCCTGTTAGGAGGGTTAAACTTCATTGTTTGGAGATGTACACATGGTTTTGTGTATTAGTATTAAGTTAATAGGTTCTGGTGGTGATCTGTGTTTTTTTTTAGGGTTTTCATTAAAACAAAAAGTCTTGTAAGATGTGAAATAGGTTCAAATGGATATGACAAAAAACTGTATAAAAGATCAACCTGCCAAACAGTGTATGCATGCAACACAAAAGCTGAAACTAGACATTTTGTTAAAAAAGCTGTTATACATAACAGGTGGGAATAATAACTTCTTGTCATAATGACACTTTCCATATTATCTTAACATGTGAATGGTCTCACAGATGTATACAAAAAGAGAGTAGTGAACTATATTAAAAATGCGGAGTGCAATCAACTGTGCTACAGTGGATACATTCTGGGAGAACTGAGTTTATGAATTTGATAAAGAAAGGATTTCATGATGGTTATTCAGTGGAATATCTGGGACAAAGAAAAAAGGGAACTTATATTAATTGTGAGAGGAGCTCTAATAGTGATAGTAGATAAAAAATATGAACATGTTAGATCTGTAGTACTAAGGGGCTACTGGCAAGGGAGGAGGATTACACTGGCATGTATTTATATTCCACTTAAAACTGCCACAATGGAACTTAAGAAAAATTTGGGAGAAATAATCAGATTTCAGCAGAGAATATTACTTAGAGGTGGGGAATGGAATTTGATTTGCAACAGTGAGGATGTATCATGGGGCTTGGAAGAGAAGATATAACAAATAAGGATATTTTTTTTTTTAATGTATGAAAATATATGGTAGAGAAGATGCGAATTTAGTAGTAAGAGTCAGAGAGAATTTACGTATTATTCCCCAAGGTACAAAAAATGGACTAGGCTAGACAGAAGCTATATTTCAAAGAAACATGTGCGTTTAGTTGAAGGTTTTGATATGCATCCAATAACTATTTTATATCATGCGGAAATAATAACTAAAATAAAAAGCAGGGTAATGAAATAAAAATGAGACACTGGCGCTTCTCCAAGTACCCGTTAAAAAGAGGTACAAACCAAAGTAACAAGTCTTCAGCAAATCAAAAGACTTGGATGAAAAGTAGTCAGAAATCCAATGAAAAAACACAATCCAAGTCCACCGTTCGACAAACGTTTAATGACTCAGAATATAGACAGCATGAATAGCAAAACAAAGCTTTCGAGTAAAAAACTCTTCTTCAGTGTAACATTGAATCACCAGTTTGAACTTCTTCTCTAGAGGTGCTTAACTAGCTTCCACTACCTATGTGTTCCAGGAATAATGAAGAACTTGGAGCAACCTTAGCATACTGTACTTCTTCAGGGACAATTGCCCAATCTATTACATCTTTTTGTTTTTCAACATTTTTTCAAAAGTGGTCACGCCATAAAAATAAGGGACACAGGAACTTCTTGAATGTTTGAGAAAGGCTTAAAAAACGTTCAAGCTTATAACCTGTTGTCTAACTACTTCTCACACAAAGGGTTTTTTGAACTTTTGACCAACTCCTTTTGAAACAAGAAACTCTGATGCTCACCTCAAGGATGTATGGAAGGAGAAAGAGAAGTAAAGGAGAAACAGAGGACAGCTTCCCTGCAACAAAGGTACAAGAATGTCCATCGAGACAAAGAAAATCTTTGTCAAAAGAAGATGGAGACATGCCCAAAAGTCTCTTGGGTTACCATTTCCTAAAAGATAGAGATACAACTCTAAGTATGATGGCTCTAGTGAACTAACTCAGAATAATTTATAATGCTCAGAATACCTCTTTTTATACAGAGAAGTCTCTTCTGCCCCTCAGAAGTAAAATTGTTCACAGCAGCATGAATGTAATTAAGCAATTTTTTCTTAGTTTTTTTCCCATCGGACACTATCTAATGCATCATGGAATCTGTCTGAGGACCAAACAGCACATCAGAATATACTGGAAAAAATAAGTTATGTTCTTACCATAATGTTCCATCAGTGTTCTTGATCTTCATTCATTCATGGCAGATGGGTCTCGGTTCCATCCCCGGAACCGACTCGGCCGATATAATCAGCTCGCACCAGCCAAAAAACTCTTTCAAGCTAAGGTTACCCTTAGTGCCCCTCTCCTCATCTCCTCAGATCAGGTTTGCCCATAAGGATAAGAAAGTGGAGGCTTTGTCTGTGCAAATGCAATATTGTGTAACCAGGATCAAATCTGAACCTCCAGAAGTCTTTTGGAGGGGGTAGGATGTCATGAATGAAGATCAACAGCACAGACAAAATGTTATGGTAAGAACATAACTTCTTTATCTGATTAAGTTAATCTTCATTCATTCATGATGGATGGCACATAGTCCCTAGCAACTTTGTGTACCGGGCGGTCCTACGGAAGGATATTCCTGAGCACCACTGTGCCAAAGGATGCTCCCCCTCTGGAGACCAAGTCCAATTTGTAATGAGTGATAAAATTATGAGGGGTAGCTCAAGTGGCTGCTGCGTAAATGTCATCCACAGAAGCTCTGGAATGAAAAGCCACCGAAGTAGCAACTGAACTGGTTGATTCCGCCTTGATTTTAGTTGTTAAACACATCTGATTTTGTTGACAGACAAATGAGATGCAGTCTTCTCAGCCATTTCACCAAAGTGACTTTGGAAACTGATTTTCCCAACTTCAGTCCTGAAAAAGACAGGAACAACTGGTCAGATTTTCAGAAAGATTTAGTCCTGTCTAAGTAGAAACACAATTGTCTATGTACATCCAATAAATGTAAACAATATTCTCCTTTATTAGAAAAGTTTGGGAAGAAAACTGGCAGGTCGATGGATTGATTAATATTTAACTCCGAGACAACTTTGGGTAACAAGGAGGGGTTAGTCCTAAGAGATAGTCTCTCTTTGTGAAAAACTATGCAAGGACGTTTTATGCACAAGGCCTGTAATTCTGATATTCTCCTCGCTGAGGTAATGACTACCAAGAATCAAGTCTTCCAGGACAAGAATTTTATATTGCAAGTGGCAGCAGGCTCAAAGGGATGACGAGTCAAAGTTTGTAGGACCAGCATCAAATTCCAAGTTTCAAAAGGCTCTTTGAAGGGCAGTTTTATATGCACGACTCCTTTCAAGAAAGTTTTACAGAGACAGTGGTACATTAAAGAGGAATCTTGGAAACCATTATGGAAGTTTGAGATAGCTGCTAAATGGACTCTGATCATAGAAGCAGAAGCTCCTGAATGGAGTAAGGTTGATAAATACTCCACACTGAATTAGAATTAATGTGAGCTAGAAAGGGGTCCAGTCCCTTTTCTCAAGACCAAAACACAAATCTGCTCCATTTACTATAATACATTTTTCTGGTGGACGGTTTATGTGAAGCCAGAAGTATTTTTCCTACGGGGAAGATAGGTTATTTTACCTGGCAATTACCTTAAGTGGAGGTATCAAGCTGTCAGTATGAGGCTCAACAGGTTTGGATGGATCAACCCCTGTGGGTGTGACAGTAATCCTGGAGTTGGATCCAGAGTCTATGGGAGGTGGACCAAGTGAGGCCAAAGGAAAGGAAACCAGACTTGTTGGGGCCAATAGGATGCAATGAGGATTACTTTGCTTCTCAACCTAAGTGCTTACTTTAGAAACTGTGGAATTGGAGGAAAAGGAGGGAAGACATAAAGCAGTCCCGGGGGCCAATCGTGTAATAGAGCATCCCTCGGGGACTCCCCCATAGGGGGATTAGGGCAAAGTAGCTGCTGCATTTGTGGTTGGTGGGAGACGCGAATAGATTGCAGCAAGGCTGACCGCAGTGATAAAAAATCTCCATCGCTACCTTGGGATTGAGAGACCACATGTGAGGCAGGAGACTGTATCTGCTCAGTTTGTTCACAATCACAATGGCCTTCCTGGGAATGTGCATTGCCACCAGAAAGCAATTGGAGACTATCGCCCATTGCCATACTCTCATGGCTTCCGGACACAACTGGTAGGATCTGGTTCCCCCCCGTTTGCTGATATACCAGACAACCAACATGTTGTCCGAATGGATAGTAATTTTCCCTGACAGGGAGGCAGATGGGAATGCTTGCAATGCCAGAAGCACCGCCCTCAGTTCTAGGACACTGATATGCAAATTGGCCTCTAAGGGGGACCAAGTATTTCCCTGTAAATGCCCTTACCCCATCAGGGATGCATCCATGGTCACTACGGCCTTGGGCTGAGATGGTGAGAAGGGACAACTCCATAATTCCATTTCTGGCTTTATCCACCAACTATGATCCTGCTTGCAGTGGTTCGTTAGGAGGATTGGATGGAACATAAGATGTGTCAACAGGGACCACTGTGATGCTAGAAGTCATTGCAGTAATCTTATATGGAGCCTTGCTACAGGAACTGCAGTAATCGTTGCTGCCATTGATCCTAGCAGATGAAAGACTCAATGAGCTGGGACTTTGTCCTGACAGACTATCACTTGGAGTTGAGATCTTAGTCTGTGAAGCCTGTGAAGAGGAAAAGAGACAAGGCAGGACCTCTTGTCGAATGCCACTCCAATGAATTCTAGGCTTTGAATAGGTAGTAGTTTCATCTTCTCTTTGTTTATTGAGATCCCTAAGAGCCGTGCTAGCTGTTGGGTGTAGTGCAAGACAAGAAGCAGTAGATGCTTGGTGGGGGCAGTAAGGAGCCAATCGTCGAAATATGGAAATACCTGAAATCCTTGCAGTCCCTAGTGATCTGTTACTACTGCCATACATTTGGTGAACACTCTGGGGGCTGTAAAGAGATCAAAGGGCAGCACTCAAAATTGGTAGTGATTGGCTCCCAGCCAGAAGTGGAGATATCTTCTGGAGCATTTGTCCATTTTTATACGGTAATACGCATCCCAGAGATTTATCAAGCACCTCCAGTCATCGTTTTCCAGAAACGGCAGAATAGACTGAACCGTGACCATCTGGAATTTGGTCTGTCTGATGAACTTGTTTAGGATGCTGAGTTCCAAAAATGGCCTCCAGTCCCCTATCTTTTTTGGCACTAAAAAGAACCTTGAGTGAAATCCGAATTCTATCTGGTCTGGTGGGACTGTTTGGATGACTCTTTCTTGGAGCAGCTTTACAATTTCTTGTGCTGCTACATCCCTCTGACTGGGTGGAACATCGGGGATTCACCTTTGTGGCCTTGGGTAAAGATCAAAGGGGATGTGATAACCTCTGGCAATTATCTTCTGCACCCAGGAATCGGTTGTTATTGAGTGCCAGACTAAGTGGTGCACAGCAAATCATCCCCAGACTGCTTCCAGAGGCAAACAATCAGGCCGCTCTTCAGGAGCACTGGTAGGGCTGCCCAGAAAAGGAATCCGTACTCCTGGTTACGCGGGCCCCCTCTGCCTCAGGGGATGCCTTCCTGATGAGTTCCCCTCCTCTGCCCAGAGGAGAAAACTCACCACGTGTCATGGAAAGGCCCTTGGGATTTCCTGAACCACATCTTTCCATTTCTCTGATTCCCAGTGTAGGGTTCATTGGGGAGTGGAAAACCGTACATCCACAGCAGATAGGGTCTTACCATCCTTCTCACACCTGGCTACAGTGTCTTTAACTTTTGGACCAAAGAGAGAGGAAGCATCAATGGGAGAGTTGACGAAGGAAGACTTGAAAGAGTCCGCAAAGTTGCACAAGCGCAACCAGGTGTGATGTCTCATGACAATGCCTGCACCCGCTGCTCTGGTCGCCCTTTCGGTTGTATGTGCAATCAACCACATGAATGAGTTAGATATGGATTCCAAGGTGGCAAGCTGTGAAGCAGCTTTGTCAAGTACCTCATCAGACACTGCTCCTGCTAAGGTTCCTGAGAGTTCTGTAATCAAGTCCCTTTGGAGACGCGTAAAATGTGCCAAGTAATTCAATGATTGTATAGCAAAGGTCGTTAAAGCATAAACCCACTTCCCTAGTTTGTTCATTGTCCGAGACTCCTTGTTTGGAGAATGGACAGCAGGACTCTCCTCTGCAAGTTCTTTCCTTGTGGCTGCCGCCACCACCACAGCATCTACTGCCAATCCTTTGGACAAATGGGTCTGATCCTCTGGAGGGGAGAGAATACGGTCTGGTCTCCAGAGGATTGGTTCAATAATGTCAGGGGTCTTCCAGATGTGCTGCACAATGAGCTTGATCAACTCATCTGCAGGCGGAGTCACCCAGGAAGTAGAGGGTCGGGCAAGGAAAGCCTGCAAGAATACAGATTCCTCCAAAGAAGGGTTGGTGGACTTCTAGTCACACCTCTGCTTCAGGATCTCTAGTATGTCTCCAAAGGAGACATCCTCAGGGGGCAACTGCGGGGACCCTTCCCCCTCATCGTAATCTGTATCTTCAGTGAGAGATTCCTCAGGGGAATCAATGTGCTTCTTCTTGCATGATCTCTTATGGGGTGGCTCTTCAGGGGGAAGGTCTGAAAATGACTCCGAAGAGAGGGTGCCCTGCTGTAGGGTATCTTGCTGCTCCCATGCCTTATGTCCCAGTGTAGTGGGATTGTGGCATCTGCAAACCAGAAGACATGTACATATGATGTTCTGGTTCTGATGGAACCAACTGCAAGCCTGCTGAGGTGAGTACCCTCTCTATAACCTGGAAGGCAGGCCCACCCAAAGAGGGATAGGAGCCCAGAACAGAGAAGGACAACCTCAGAATTGGGGTCATACCCCACTCCAACGAGCCTGCCTCCAGTAAAGGAGCAGCAAGAGGACTCGGAACTGTCAAAGCAACTGGAACTGTAGACGGTGCCACAGAAAAAATCAGCGTCATACTAGGGGTCACGGTGCCGACAGAACAGTCACAGTCTTAAAAGTTGGTCAGCTCTGACTGAGCCATGGTCCACAGGGTAGGTTCAGGAACCATGGTAAGATCCATCAGTGGAACCGAAGAAGATGGCATCGGGATAGGCATCAGCACTGAGGGCTCCAAGACCTGCAGGGAGGTTGAAAGAGGAATATGGTTTGGAGTCTGTGGAGGAAAAACCTTTGACTCCGGGTGGGCGGGAGGTCTTGGATGGAATTGGGATGCCTCTTCCCAGTCTCATCACATCAAGCTCCAAAAGGCTCCTGGTGGAACGGGTTGACATCCCTGATGGAGATTCAGGTCAGTCAAGGAATGGACGTAGCTGCTGTCCAACAAAGGGGTCAATGAACAGGGAATATCGGGTCGTGGCTAGTGTCTTGACCTTCGGCATTGTGGTTGGAAGACCAGAAGGATGTGATGATGGGGGGGGGGGTGACCAGTTTTAAGGGAGAAGCCATTGTTGGTGCAAGAGGGTCTGTGGTACTGTGGAAGGTGTCAGCACTGTGGGAGTAGTGGTTGTCGGTTCTGTAATCAAGGACGGCACCATGGATGGAATTTTAGGCTCCAGTGCTGAAGTAGGTGTCGGAGTCATTTGGCATGCTTATTTTTTGGTTCCATATGAAACTGGGCCTTAGTAGTTTTTGGATCCTGGGACTGAGGAGACTATGGGACTGAATGGCTCCTCTTCATCTCTTATTTAGGAAGAGTTGAGACCTCCACATCAGATAAAGCCTCCGAGAAAGGGGTTTTCAAGAGACCCTTTAAGATTAGTTTATTTCTGTGCTCAGCTAAGGTGCGGGCCCTAAAGCCCTTACAGAGCTCACACAGAGGTTGAACCTTCAAATGTGGTACTCCTAGGCAATGTACGCAGGAGAGATGCCCATCAGAGTTTGGCATCTAACTGCCACATTTGTCACATTGTTTAAATCCAGTAGTGCCCTTCCTATCGGCCATTATCAAAAATACAATTAACAACAATTTAACAGCAGATAAACAGCAATTAAACAACAATGTAATATCCTGTGTGGCAGTTAGGGATATACACACAGGCACATAGAAAAAGGAAAGGTAAAGGAAGGGAGGGGCCTGTATCAACAATGGTATGAAGAAATACCAACGAGGTAAAAGGAGAGGAAAAATCACTCACACAGAAAGGGAATTATCTCTGACTATAAACGACTAAGATAAAAGAAGGATTACAGAAGAATACAAGGCTAAATAGACAAATATTGAGAAAAACAGAACACTTAGCTTGAGAGCTGGCCTGATGCGTCTTGAAACTACACGCTGCAAACGATATCTGAGGAGATAAGGAGAAGGATACTATGGGTAACCTTAGCTTGAGAGTTTTTTGGCTGGCACAAGCTTGTTGTATCAACCGAGTTGGTTCCGAGGACGGAACTGAGACCCATCCATCATGAATGAATGAAGATTAACATCAGATCATATTTTCATTCATAACTAGTACAGCGAAGAAAATGTTCCGCACAACACATGGGGATTGACATGGTAACTTTAGGTATAAGAGGGGGGCCTCAACCTTTACTGTTGGAAATAAAAGAGTTGGAATGGCAATTGCTTCTCAATGCTTTTGCCCCACCAGGGTTAAATGAAGCATGTAACATATCTGTTATACTAAAATACAAAAGTTACCTTAGATCCTGACTTTAAGGGTCATAATTAACTGCTTGATATATTGGACTTTAGGGTCTTATTGTGGTGTACTTTTAAACTTGAATTCAAAATACGAGCTTTTGTAAAAACTACACAAGACTGTAACTGTATTATAACAAAAATTCTTTTGGAGACTTGGGTTGAATTGATAATCATGCTGTTGCTTGTTAGCGATGGCATTGACGTTTTATTGGGTACACTTTGGGTATTTTTAGACATATATTTTTTATTTTTCATTTTTTATTCTAGAATTTTATACAAAATATATTAAAAATTGTTTATACCTAGTGTATATAGGGATTTGCTGGGTCCGGTGGGTGTACTGGCTCATGCATCAGTTATGTTTTAGCATTCTAATTATGGTAACGCCAGGCATAATGTAACTTTAGATTCCTGGTGTCTGTTTAAATAAATAAATAGATGAGCACGAGTTTTACCTGTACAGGATATGATGTCATTTGGGTATGTCTCACCTGTTATAAAGCACTTCGGTGCCTTACTTTTATTGTCTGAGGAAGCTACTGTTCAACAGCAGCGAAAACGTTGTTATTAAAATACGTTAACCTGCTACTGGCGTTCTGTTGCTTACATCCTGCTTTTGATTTTTTTCATTCATAACTAAATTATCAGAAAGTGGTTCTCCTATCAATCAAGCATATATTATAAACATCATTAGCTACTGATTTGATTTTTAAGAAAAGCAAGCAAGACAGATAATGATGACAGCTGCAGTATTTGGCAAATTCAACATTTTTAAATCACAAAAGTCTGCACTAGACTCATCAGCCACAGAAAGCTAAACAGGATTTTGTATCCTCTCATGAACACTAAAACTGTTAAAGCTCTTACAGCTATATCCACAAAGAGGTGTAGTTTTTAGCACAGAAATCCTAAATCTTGGCATTCATATTTAAAACTGGCAGATCTGAAATAAAAATTCAGTTATCGTTTTCTTTAAGCTGTTTAATGACCACTGAGTCAGAAGATCCCAAAGCAAAACTGCAACTTTATTTGTATACAGATATTATTCAGCATTTTCACATGGATAGCAAGCAGACAGGTTGTATAATGAATTTTTCTAAAAGCAGAGATTGCAAATATTTTAAAAGCAAATAAGATAACCTAATATGACATAGCTAGATTATTGGCAGTTGTTATTGTCCTTATCAAAAAGGAGTGTCTGAAGACTTCTTGACCTCTTTCTTTAACCAGTCACTTGAAATCATGCTATGTTAGCTGAGCAGAATGTCCCATTTCATTCCATATGATTCTGCAAGAAGTGGCTGAAGAAGACTGGAAGGTTGTTCATCGTGTTAAACCAGTGGGAAAATTTTAGAGCATAAATGCCACTACATGTCAATAATGTTTAAAAGGAAACTGAAGGGAATACAGAAGTAACTGTAAGTAAACATCTTCTGCTCCTATTAATATACATCTAAATAATTCATGATAAAAATGGCATGGTATGTTATAAAGTAGTTCTGTGCACTATGTAGTCACAGGTATTTAAAATGTGGGATTTGATGTGGGGGAATTTCATCATTCACTCCTCTAGGAGCTAGTGTTAAGTATTTTTGTTAACTGTAATGTAGCTGGGCTTTACACTGTAACAAGATAAAAAAGGCTAGAAAGAAGCAAGCCAACATTAATCCAATGCTGGGATTTTGCGCTGCTAAGGGTAATAATCATGTTACAGATTATATCATAGGATCATAGGAGTTAGACTGTTGGCCCCAAGGTCTCTACAAGCCTAGCCACAATATACCCTTGTTCCCTTATGGACAAATATATACAGTCCATGCTTGCAAGAGAATCTAAAATCAGCACCGGTTGCCACTAAGAGGGACATAGGTGAAACCTCCAGTGTATATTTACTGTTTCCAACCCAATTGTCCATGTTACGCTTAAACAAGGTCATTGAGGATCTCTGTTTTACATGAACTGAGAGTTTGTTCCAGAGGAGTGGCAACCTCTAGGAGACATATCTGTCTCTCCAGCACGTCCCTGTTAATATCGCAGGCTAGGTTAAGATCCTTAAAGCAAGTGAATCTTGTCCCACTGGATTTGTGGATGTGCAGCAGCTTCATCAAGGCAGGGTCTGAGGCTGCTCTACAGGCCAGGCACAAGTCGCCTCTAAGCAGTCTATACAATACCGAATAAAGTGATAGAGCTTTCAGTCTGCCCTTATGGGTCATGTGTTGTAGGCCCTGAATTTTCTTGATGAGAAACCTCTGAGGTCTCTCCAGTTGCTACTGATATCTGGTGAGGTACATACAGAAGGGAGCACTGTACTCTGTTTACTGGTCTGTTGAGAGCTGTGTACAGGGGAGTTATAACCTCCTTAGTTTGGGATGCTATACACCCTTGCTTATGAGGTGTGCAACACAGAAGGCCTTTCCTTACTACTGTGGGCACTTGATGATCAAAATTAAGTCTGCTATAAAGTTGCGTTCCTAAATCTCTCACCACCATGTTTGAACGCATGGGATATTAATGTTGTAATTAGCAGGGGTTTCTCCTTTGCCGAAAGGGATGATAATGCATTTTTTTGCATTTAGTTTAAGTCCGTCAGTTTTACACCAATCATTTGTCTATGTAAGCCCATTTTGTAGTATGTTGACATCTTTGGAGGATTCGATTATTGCACCCTGTTTTCAGTCATCAGCAAACTTGGTAAACCATAGGCCATCTATTTTCGCCTGGACTTCTGAAAAATAGATACCAAACATTAGGGGGCCTAGCACAGATTCCTGTAGAACACCACTGGTAACAGATCTGCTAGTAGAGTTGGCATCCTCAATTTTGACTGTATGTGTTCTGTTTGTGAGCCAGTTGGGAAACCATCTAGTGATGTAAGGGTTAATCTCCAGCTGGGTGAGTTTCTCAATGATGCCTGAGTGAGGGATTGTGTCAAAGACCTTGGCCAGGTCAAGACAGGCAATGTGAACTGTTCTGCCTTCATCCAGGGCCTTGGTGACATTCTCGAAGAAGTCCACCAGGTTAGCAGGCAAGATCTGCCCTTAATAAAGCTAAACTGGGTCGTGTCAAGAGTTTGAAGTTCACTTATACCCTTGTTGATAAAATCCACAATGATTCTCTCTCTGTGGCCTTGCAGATAAGACTGGTTAAGCTTATGGGTCTATAGCTCCTGAGGTTGGTTGAGGGACCCCCTTTTGTGCAAGGAGATTACAGTTGATGTTTTCCACTCAGCTGTGACAAAGCCAGTGCTTAAACTGAGACTGAAGAACGTGCTCAGTGGTTCTGCTAACTCCAGTTTTAGATCATTCAACAGGCAGCCTGGGATGTTGTCTGGTCCCATAGAGGCTGTGTTTTTGGCATTAGAGAGTGAGGTTGTGACCTGTTCTCTGGAGATACTATGCAGTGGACTGGTGACAGGTATGTTATGGGGTATGAATAGTGGGGACTGGGGGTGTGAAGTTTTCGCCAAACCTGTCTACTAGCAGGTTGGCAATGTCTTCAGGTTCATTACAAGTGATACTCTCCATGGCTAGTTCAACACAAAGCTGGGCCTTCCCTTTTACATTTTGGATGTAGCTAAAGAATGCTTTGTGATTTACCTTAGCTAAGGATGCTAATTTAGTTTTGTAATTAGCTTTAGAAGACTTTACAAGATGTCTGATCTGCTTGTTTATGTTTTGAAGGGAGTGCTTCCTTTGCTAGGACCATTCTCTTATTTTTTGACAGCAGTTTCTTTCTCTTATTTTATACCCTATTTATGCTGGATGTCCACCAGGGTGGCTTATTTTTTCATGAGGATCTTGATTTGATCCATTCCGGTAACACTGAGTATATACATGTCTATAGGTGTTTATACAGGGCATTTGTATACACCTCAGTATTGGTGTCATTGCTGTCAGTGTTAGTAGGGGGTCTGAAACTACTGATGCTATTGCTCAGTAGGCTATAGTTTGCTTTGGAGAAATTGTATTTAACCTTTTTGCTCCTGAGGATGAGTCAGGTATGACTGATGCATCAAATGAGACTGATTTATGATCGGACTTTACCAAGGAGTGCCCCAAACGTGGGGTGGTGCAGCAATCCCCATGTTGGTGAGCACTATTGTCAAGGATGTTAGAACCCCTTGTGGGGATACTGACTGTCTGCTCCAGAGCATTTGTGTTAACAAAGTCCAGGAACCTTTGGGCAAGTGTGTTTGTGCTCATATATGTTACCCAGTTGATGAAAGTACAGTTAAAAGTCACCCATGACCAGGGTACTTGGTTGTACTGAGAGTGACTCAAGTAGGTCAAGATAGGCTGTGTGTTTTTTCTGGTTCATGGTAGAGGACCTGCAGCTAACAACAATGTGGGGGGGGGGGGTCTTTCTTGCAGTTAGATGGACTTGGAGTAAATCTAGGGAGTGACACTGTTTAACCAGTCTAGAGGTGTACATGTCTTTAATGAAGATGGATAATCTTCCTCTCTTTTTTTTCATGTTCATTGTGTGGGAGGCACTGTAGCCCTGCATGGCCGGGGTGCTCTCTAAGGCCTTGAATCATGCCTCTGTGACTGCATAGAGATCAGCATCTTCCAGGTTAAGAAGTGATTCAAGTGAGTGCAGTTTCTGATTTAGACACCTAGCATTAAGCAGCATAACCCTGAGTTTGTTTCTGAAGAATATTTTTATGTCTGGAATTTTGTTCTTATGACATTGCCTAAAAAAGGCACTATGACAGAGGCAAGTACCTTTGTCAGTAACCTAATGCCTAGAGACAACAGATGAAGACCACCTGTGACAAAGCAGCATGGTCTGTTGAGCAAATCATCCCAGGCTGTCAGATACTGGATCCTCCTGGACTGACACCAGAAGCTAAGCCAATTGTTGAAGTCAATCAATTTTTGTTTGTATTATGGCATCATCCTGGGTGAGGAAAGAATGCTGCTTAGGGCTAGGGACATACCTGTCTGAGACGCAGTCTGAAAGCTCCATCGTGTCTCTCTTCATATAGTCCAGTGAAGTACATCTCAAGTCATTCACTCCAACATGGACTATGAGTCATAACAGTACCTGTTGTTGAGAGACCCGAGTGCGTGCATGATTTGGTGGATCCTGGCACCAGACAAGCAGCTGACCGTGACTTTCTCCTTGTCCAGCCTAGTGAGAGGGGACAACTGTGTGTCTCACTATGGAGTCACCTATGACCAAGACATTTGGTTTAGATACATTTTGCCTTAGGGGCTTATTGGGTGAAACACTGATGCATGTGTTATGTGCAGTGGGTGCTGTTGGGACTGTGTTTGTGTGCAGAAGGTTTGTGCTTGGGATGTCTTTGCTCTTTTTGTATATTTTTAGTGAGTACCTCTGCATATGTGCATCTGTGTGTTGTGTGCTTGGTATGTATGGGAGGTGGAGTGCAGGGTGCTGACAACCTGCTTGGTATTTGGTTTGTTATGTGACAGAGAGCGCACTAATTCCAGATTCATAGTATAGATACATCTCTCACATATTGTATTTGCATGTTTTAGGAGTAGTAGATTGTCTGTATGCATGAGGCAATTGCTACGTTACCTCAGGATGTTCATGTCAATCATGCTGGCTGGAGAAATGGTGGGAAACTGACCTTCCATTATGCCAGGTGTATTCTGTAATAAGTGGTGGAAGGTGGGCTAGGTGGACTAGGTTCTGTTATAGAACTAGTAAAATCAGCTTATCTATGGAAGGTTTAGGGGTAGAAACCTGCACCGGTGCTTCAAAAAGCACAACTGGATTGCTTTCTGGGCAGCAGTGCCCAACTGCGTTGTGTGCTGAGAAGCAGGGAAGCTTAGGAGGTTTCTCTAGCAGTTATCATCTAGGGAAAATTTGACTTGTAAGTGTTTGTGTCTATACACGGCAGTGCTAACCCCAGTTGCATGGTGCGCAGCTACGCACAAACACTGTGTTTAAATATCAACTAAGTAAAAAAGTTTTCAAACTATCCAACCAATAGGAAAGCCCAAGGGTGAGCCTTGTTCCAACATTCCCCAACTCAAATGGGTTCTTGACTACACTCTTCTGCGACAAGAGTGCAGGAGGGCCCACTTAATGTAAGATGGTTGGCTTCAGTGCTTAGAAAATGCTAAACAGCCTAGATTCAGCAAGTCTGACTATAGCATATGCTTATAAATTGTTCAAGTACTGTAAACAGACCGTGCGGAAAACAGTCACAAACAAGAAAAACAGTTTAAACTAGGTGCCAAAACAGATGCAAACAATTTAAAAGTGCAAAGAAGGTTATAAAAATACTTATTTTTCAGTAGAATTCACAGGATGTCTTGGATTTCGCCCTCTTACTAACCAGCAACTTATTACCCACTTTTTCCTTCTCTTTTTCTCTCGCTGAATTATAATATCTATTTCAATCTACCAGGTATCGAAACAGAATTGTATTACAACACCTAATATACCTTCCAATTACTTTGAATGTATTCTCATTTACTGTACTGTTTTTGTAATTGCTACATTCATTTTCTTCTCCTACTCTTGTATAATTTATCTTATGTTATGTATTTTATACATTGTATACTTTTTGTAATAATGTTAACTTCCTACAAGTTTGTAAAATATCTGGAGCTTTTTTCCTCAGGTCTCCTCTGAAAATGGGCCTCTGGCTCAATTGGACTAACCTGGTTAACAACTGTCAAATAAAAAAAAAAGAAAAGATTGACAAATGTAGAATTAAAAGATATTTTTTCTGTTTTCATAAGGGTGGATCTAGGGCTGTCACGTCTGTTATTTTTCTCCTGATTGTCCTGAAATCAAACTTTTTTAGTCCAGTTGTCTGTTTTTTTCCTTTAAGAATCCAGAATTTCATACCATCTGTGTTACTCCTGCCCTTACTTGTAAATGACTGGTTAAAAGAATCCTTAACTTCATACCACTGTGTTACTCCTGCCCTTACTTGCAAATGACTGGTTAAACCTCGATTGACAGTTATAAGCCAGTAACCAATCGGGAGCATGGAGACAGAGAATCCCGTGCATGACATCCGAATAACAGCCGTAGTGTCAAGTGGTCTGGCACCATTTTGTGGTTACACAGCAAGGATTAGCTTACTATTTGTGCATTATAGCTGCTTTTTTCTGAACTTAAGCAGGAAGCTGTGTGGTGAGGAGACAGTTGGCATTTGCCCTTGTTGTTCAACACAAGTTCACTTCTTTTGTGCAATGTTGTAACAGTTTGTTCATGATGGACTTTTTTCCCCCAACAAAAATCTTTATTAAATTTTCACACATGACACAGGCAATCTTACATTTATACAAATGAAAAACAAACAACATGACACTATGTTAGTTGCAAACAGTATACATCACAGCATCATTGAAACAACTGTAGTTGCAAACATTATACATCACTTATAATCTATCCAGTTATTGTCAGTTAAGCATTATATGATTCATTCAAGTCCTGCCTCTTAAACTTCGTTCCTGCTCTGCATATATTGCTTCCACAATTCCCATTTTTTCCTATGTAGTTTGCTCCCTCCCTTTTCTAAAGATCCCAATTCTATTTTTTTATCTCTGTTATTATATTCACTACTTCTAGTAAAGTTGGTCTAGACTTTGATATCCATTTTCTAGTAACTGCTTTTTTTTGGCTGTCACCATAATTAGAGTTAGCAAGGCTTTACTATGTCTAGGCTATTCAGATTCTGTATCATAACTAAAAAAAAAAATCATCTCTCAAGTCAATCCAATCTGCTCACCCAGCATCTCTGACACAGCAGCCTGCAGGGAATCCCTAAAGTCTGCCCACTCATTACACTCCCGAAAAATATGTTTTCAGCCACCTCTTTCTTGCCCGTCACACCTCTAACACTTGCTATCCACCTGAGAAAAAATTCTTTGGAGTCTACTTGGGGTATAAAAACACCTACGTAAACACTTCCAGGCAAAGATCCTAAATCTTCTAGACTTTGTTGCATATTTGGGAGATATACATAGATCCTCCGATTGTCTCAAGCTGTGAATTGCTTATCCAGTCATGCTTTCCAGTTCTTTCTAAGCTCCTATGACTCTTATAATTATCATGCAGTATTTTATATGCTTTACTAATCATTCCTTTTCTATGGCAGCTTCTGTTCTAGATTCTATTAAAAACTCTACCAGTGCTGGTCATTCATTCAGGAGCCCCCTATTTCTTTCTCTTAGACTATACTCTGACATCAATCCTTGATAAGGAAGGCAATCTCTAACCTGCAGTCCAAATACATTCTTGGCCTCTTCCCATTCTATTACCTTTCCCTTCTACTTATTTGCTCCCAATACCTTGGGTCCTTTGCCAGTTTTGTCCAATAAATTCCAGCCCCCTCTTGCCTATTATCTGTATCCCTGATCACAGTCATCCCTATCAGCAAAATCTCTTTTCTCCATTCTTGTGCTGGTTTAGTTCTTAGAATACGCCCTGCTATTTTATGAATATAATAATCTGTATGAGTTTTGGTTCTTCTTCTTAAAAGTCTGCATCCAAAATCTCAGTCTCTGTTCATGATGGACTTTAACTGCAGACATTAGCAACGCCACCAATTTTCACAAAAACACTGCTAGTTCTATTTTCTTTTTTATTGTTATTATTTTATTTTGATTTGCAGGCTTTTGGATTTGGAATGGAAAATGTTTAGAGCATTACATCCTTGTCATATTGATACCTATTCCCTAAAAATGTATAAGATGAAATATAGCATGATACGTAACTCATAGAGCCAACATACTGTTAAATGAATTGCAAAGTCAGTGCACTTTAGACAGCTTGAACTAATTTTTCTATTGTGCGCAGTTCTGGCTAGTTTTTGTTAGAAATAGTCTATGGTATTCTGAAGACCTTACCTGAACAGGAATATTAATACGGCAAAAATGTGGCAAATCAGAATAATCAAAAGAGTTAGGAAGGATCTTTCTTATGATGAGACATTTGAAATGCTGTCTCTCTATATATTGGAAGAGAGAAATGTTCATGTGATATGATACACAGACTACAGTGTAGGCAAGAGCTGGAACATTGAAATGATGGATAAGGGAAGAGTAAAGAGGTACAGAAATGTCTGTACAAATGCTGGCTCACTGCAGCATAAAAGTTAAAGCAATCATTTTGGCACTACTGTAGCACGTAATATAATCGGTTCAGTGTATTATTGTACTTATTTATTTTTCCAACAAAGGTACATTTCCTTTAGAGTGAGACAAAGATGACTTGATCTGATAATTTTTGGTGGTGCAGCAGTAGCATTGTTGCCTCACAGCAAGAGGTTCTCCCATTCGAATCTCAGCTACTGTGCAGGGGGTGCTTTCTGTGTGGAGTCTGCATGTCCTCCCCGCGGGTCGAGTGGCATTCCGAAAGACATGCGTGAATGGGTGTGCCTTCGTTGAAGGTTGGGCGTCGAGCTGGCAACTCTGCACCATGAAAATCTACTGCCAATCATTAGCGGTCCGGAGTTCCACTGTGGCGACCCCTAACCGGGAAAAGCCGAAAGACAACAACAGCAAATGCATAGTTTGTTTTCTAAAAATTACATGCACCTCTTACTTGCTGCTTGCTTCATTCTATTCCCTTTAAATTTTAGGACTTGTGCAGTGCAGGGCATTGAATGTCGCTCTCATTTTGATAGAACAGCCCCAGTACCCAACATCATCTTTTTCCTGCCTCTTCCTCTTCACTCCTTATCCTTATACATTTTTTTTTTTTAACATTCTCAGGAGTATTAAGATTCCCCTGAGAAAAAACATACTGCTTTTTTTAAAACACCATTATTAAATTATAACTTAAGACACAGGCAAACATTATTTTAATATTTTTCCGATTTAATATAAATCACATATATTTTCTTTGTTACTATCATTAGTCCAACCTTACCAAAAATTGTTGATCCTGTCTTCCCTTAAATCCCACTCCTCATCCTGAACATTATTATCCAGGTATTGTTCCCACAATTTCCATTTACTTCTATGTAATTTATCTCTTTCATAATATTCAGTACCTAAAATACAGTTGGAGAAAGCCAAGAGTTCCATTTTTTTGTAACTGATTTTTTATCAGCCAACAGAATTAAACTTAAGGCCTTAATATGTCTACATAGTTCAGATCCTATAATTCAGCTCAAAAGAATAATTTCATTTACAGCCATTTGCTCAACCAATACTTCTAACAGAGTACTCTGTACGAATTTTTAATATCTGCCAACTCATTACACTCTCAAAACATATGTTTCCAGTTACCTTTTCTTCTCCATCACACCTCCAACATTTGCTATCTGCTTGAGGAAAAATTCTTCAAAGTCTGCTTGGGTTATAAAATACCTATGCAAACAATTCCAAACAAAGATCCTAAACGTTTTGGACTTGGATGCATAGTTGGGAGATATACATATGTCTTCCCATTGTTTTTTTGTAAATTGCTTTTCCAGCCTCTCTTCCCAATCTTTTCTGACCTCTTCCAATTGATACTTATAGTTATCGTGCAATATTTTACATGCCTTACTAATCATCTCTTTTTAGCAGCTGCTGCTGGAAAAAACAATACTGCTTTTGCCCTTTTGTACAGTTCCACCCTATCTTTAAAGAATTTAGGAAAACGACAAACTTGTGAGGCACTGATCAATGAAAGTATAAAATAAAACTAATGTGGACCACAAAACACTTCGTTAAAGTTAAATGCTTGCTTTCGACTTTCAAAAGCTGTTGGATGACGAGAAACACTTGGGCTCCGATTCCAAAAGATTTGCCCTCAGTGTAAGTGACCACTGACCAGGCTGAGAGCAGGTGTTTTGGAATCTGATCCCCATAGTAAGTCTGTTTATAGATAGGTTTTACATCAAGGCAAGTCACTCACACAGAGCAACTCTTTAGGAATCTGGACCTTAGACTTCTAAATTCTTAACTTTAATAAAGCACTTTAACCTTCCTTTTCCTGGGTTTGTGTTTTTACACTTTTCCAACAATTCAGGCAACTAGATTCATTTTAAGTACTTGTCAGTTCTGCCCCCACCAATCATTTGTCCTACACTGTCATACTGAACCATGTACTAAAGTGGTGGAAGTAAAACATACATACACTCTATTTTTACTTCTTTAAATACATGAACACATACCGTGGTACACTTACAGTAAACCTTGTTCTTTTCTGCGGCCAGATGCCAGTTGATTTAGCTGCATTCCTACAATGCTTCATTTATTATTAGTAGCTGTACCATTTTTTAAGTTTATTTAAATTAAAAAAGAAACAGTTCTCAGTTGCTAATCATGCTTTAATTTCAGTCAAGTACATTTGCTCAACAGTATGATCAATATTCAAGAACTACAATTCCCTTTTAAATTTCACATAAAAGGGAACTACCATTTCTAAGATCACCATGTGGAGTCATTACTTAATATTATACATTAGTATAACTTCGCTTTTTTTTAAATATAACACGCTAGTTAACGTTTACAATATAAAATGAGACAGAAATTTTCAACGGAGATCTCCTGCTTATTTTGTTATCTTAAGCTTGTTCCTAATATAAAGCCATTTAAAATAGCAACCAGGCGCTGAAAGAGGATATTGAGTTAGTGATATGAAAAAATGAGTTTAACATGAGTTTTACATAAAAATACATAAAGCAAACAAGCAATTTTGTTTTTCGTCCGTTTATCTTTATTATGTTAAACTCATAAACTCATTTAAAAATTGATGACAACATTTGATGTACTTTCTCTTGCTTTCTCCGCTGCTTTTTGTCTTTCGCAGCCGCAGGCGCGCCATCAGAACTAACAGTTTCTTTTCTTAAATAATGTCATAGTATATATAAAATCTCCATTTTCTGGGTGTGGGTAATGCTAAATTATTTGGTCGTTGGCTTTGTTTGGTCCCTACCACGCCAAACTGACAATTTTAGCGCATTACCCACACCATTATATAGCGTGGCGTTATATTAGGACAGTTTCCAACCGCTGCTGCAAGCAGGATGAAACTGTGGTAGTTTTTCTCTTTCTTTCTGTAAAATTTACTGTCCAAGGACCAAGGTACTAAACTGTTTTAAAAATGTCAGCATACAAAAGGAAAGAGATGCAACTTTAGCAAACTGGGTGCATTCTCACCACTGGCAGGGCCCCTGGATGTATTTATACATAATGGTAATAATCAACCCCAATCACAAAATAGAACTTTTTTTATTACAGTAGACATGGTTGGCAATGGCTGCAAATGACTGCAACTGAAACTACTTTACTGGAATCATTCCATTTTCTTTGCAACACATGATGACTGCTGAAGTAGGAGAGTCAATGTGTGTGAAAGCAAAGGACAGTGACTAACCTAATCATTACCATGGCTTGATCTTGATTCTGTGTGGGAAATATCCGTGTGTATGACAGCAACAAGTTGAATAAATCACTCTGACCATTCTTCCAACTTTAATCAGATTGGCACACAGAAGTTGGGTGTCTTTTTCATGTTTTGAGGGGAGTTGGGCTGTGTGTGAAATTGTGTAAACATGGTACCTGACACAGAATTACACCACCAGTAGCATTACACAAAGGAAGGAAGCTGGAAAAAGACCACACTGCACAACAAGCATTACAGAGGTTAACAGAAATTGGGAGAAGCACCCCTAAATAATCCACAAACCTGAACGATACAGTGGGGGGGGGGACAATAAGCACACTACATATGAATGCAGAAAGAGGAAAGGGTGCCCCCTGAGCAATCTTCAGAAAGTGGAACCTAGACTGTAGACATGAACATAAAAGCATAGAAAATAAAAGGCAGCTGGTCCATGCGACCCTTTACATCTTGCCATTACTCACCCTTAGACCCTAACTTCTTTTTCAA
Source organism: Protopterus annectens (assembly GCF_019279795.1). NCBI lineage: Eukaryota > Metazoa > Chordata > Ceratodontiformes > Protopteridae > Protopterus > Protopterus annectens. The sequence continues at coordinate 1,843,622,539 of NC_056735.1, forward strand.
GCAACAATATGCCTATTCATATAAAATCCCACTTGCATGGGAGAAGACAGATGGTCAGCTAAGCAAAAAATTTTCTGCAGCAGCTGTCTGAAACCTTGAGGAACTTCTGAGTCTGAAAAATCAGGTTGCTTGCCCAGTTCCATATACATAACTTTCTAGGCAGAAAGAATTGGAACCATCTCAGACCTGTCTTGAGAGGCCTTCTGTGTTTACTACACAATCATTTTGTCCTGTAGACGAACACTGAAAAACATTTAACAAAGCAGATATCAAAATAAAAAAATTAAAATGTTTAAAATACAATTTTGTATTTAATTTCTTATGGTGGCTAAAGTATTAAGCACAGTAGGCCAGTCGTGACAGGGTGAATTTATGATTACCATCCAACTGCCTAATTCATTTTTAAATGAAGATTGTGTGTCACATTGCTTGATCTGGAATAGAAGTTTGAACCAGAGAAATCTCTCTCTCTCAACGCTGATTTTTGTATTTGCCAAATCAGGTTCATATCTCTGGTCCAAGTATTTCCTCTGCCTTATTGCTGTTACTTGTTACTGCATAAGTGAATCTTTTAAATGTAACTTCTCTGCAGTCCCATGTCTCCTCATCAGTTCTGTTTTACTCTTGCATTAAAAACAACCATTCTCAAATTATTCATGCTGAATATCTGCCCTGAAATTATGCTACATGCATAGATATATATGTAGAGATAACTAGAAGCAATGTGTTTTCCTTCTATTTACATTAACTTTTTAACATATTTAAAGTTTGTAGCTATGTAGCTATAATTTACTTAGCATACCGTGGACTGCACCATTTACGAAAGTTCTTTTCTGCTTAATTCACTTTCATCTTATCATCTGTATTACACCATTACTTATAACACTTGTTAGATTACGTACTAATGAATAAACTCTTTTGTAGCAGCCTTGGACTTGCTGCATTTTTTCAGCTGCAATGACACTAGAATGTTATGAGATATTGACATTTGGCACTATTTTATGCTGTGTGTATATGTGTGTGGGTGCATATGCTATTTAAGATACATGAATTGAGATGGCAAAAAAATGCAGTTTCAGTTTTTGAATGTTGTAATCTGACAGAAATAATCCTTATACAGAGCTTCTTATAACTTATTTATTATTTATTAAAAGCATAAAGTAGGCATCCACATGCCAACAGAATCTCTGTAATTAATCAAAACACATAAGCACTTCTGTTGATTTAGTAAACAAATAAGGTACAATAAAGACCATACTACTTTTAAGTGTGTATTAAAACACATTTTCATATCCAGTGCCTCCTAATTTTTCATTATTTAATTTTAGTGTTATTAATTAATGCTCACTTACAGGGAAGTAAAATGATGTAAACACGAAATTTAAAAAACATTATATAAGATTCAGTAAAATAGAAAACAAAAGTTAATCTCTCATCTGCCACCAGCTTAATTAATATAATTTTAAAAATAATACAGTCAAGGCAGACTCTAAAAAACTGCAGCAGAGATATGAGATATATGAAATTTGCCCTTAAAATCAAGAAGACAGATTTTGATGGTAGAAAAGTTGTTGCTCAGTGCAATTCTTTTAGTATTAAAGACTCCCTTTTTCAATATCCTGTTATCTTAACTACCTTGCTGGTGGAAAGCTTTAGTGTTTTCTATCTTTAACCCTCTGCTTTCACTTTCTTTTAGCTATCTACAAAAACTACATATGCAACTGCAGTATATATTAGATATATGTTTATATGGATCTATTCGAGCAAACGCCCGAATCCATAATAATCTAACACACTTTAACAAAAGCGCTTTTATCGAAAAAGCACTTTCGCTAAACCGTGTTAAAAAAAACAACACTACATTAACATTTTAGCAGGGGTGCTTTGCCCCCCTGCACCCCCCCCCCATGTGGGGGGCTGTGCCCTCTACTTTAATATTCTCCCTCTGAGACTGCACTACAGTGGGGAAAAGGGAAATTTCCCTTACCCGCACTGTAGTACAGCCTTGGCAACAGGCATACTTACGCAAAAGTGCTTCTTTGGTGAAAAGCACTTTCGCGTAAGTATGCCCGGTCATTTGGGTTTCGGTCGTTTGCTCATTTGAGCAAACATCCGGAACTCGTTTATACATACAAGGCCAAATAAAAACAGTACAAAAAAAGAAATGGTAAGAGAGTCCTATCCTGTTACCAAAAATGCAAATGACATTTCAAGGTAAGGGACTGCATTTTATCATTAAAGAAATACATGCTCTCATTTGGAATTTGGGTGTTGCTTATGCTGTATGCCCGGAGAGGTGTTGTATACCCAATGTGAGAATAATATTCCACTTTTAGCATTTAATTTGAGCCAATTTTTACTACACCGGGTATTTACAAGTTTAAGTTCTTTCTCTAGGATTACAGCTAAGAAGTCAGAAAGTGACTTGTCAGTAACTCCCACTTTTAAATAGTCTGCAAACCTAGCCAGAGGTCTTGATTCATATTTACTGCCATTTGTTAACCGGGTTGGTCCAGCTGAGCCAAAATGGCCCGTTTTCAGTGGAGACCTGAAGAGAAAAGCTCCAACTGCAATTGTAAACATTCAAAAAGAGATTACATCATAAAACGTTATAACACAAAGGAGACCAGATGGCTCCAATTGCAATTACAACATACAAAATGGAAATTACATTGTTATAAGAATTATTACACCTAAAAGCTGTTAACACCACTATAGGGTTTTGTACAAGTTTTTGTACATGTGAATATACATAAGAATAGTTCCAACATTATGGTGAAGGTGCAAGGGAGGAAAAGGATTATGCACTCATAGTAGGAGATTGGTTTGATTTGCTAGGAAGAGGAGCAAGAAGAGAGAAAGGAGAAAAGATGGAGAGTATAGGGAAATGGTACTGGAAAAGAAGGTAAGTGGGATCAGGTTGTAGCTAGACAGAGGCAGGACCAGGTGTTCTGTAGGTAGTGCTTGAGTGACAGTTTAAATTGGGACTTATGGTGGACACTTCTTATATTATGAGGATGGGAGTTACAGGAGTGAGCAACTGAGTATTTGTATAATGACCTGCCAATATTTTATGATTGTTTGTAAATGTCCAGAAGATGTTTATCTGATGAGCGGAGCTGACGGCGAGGGTTAAATTGAGATATGATGTTGGAGATAGATCGGCAGGATGTGGGGTTATAAAGAATAAAGTGAGTTATATGCAGTTGTGGAAGGAGAAGTTGTTTTGGGAATTCTGGCCATTGCAAATATTTAAGAGCAAGGCACTGGTGGGATTTATAGGGGATGTTTGCAGCAAATTTAGCTATTTTATTGTAGGTCTGTTCTAGTTTGCTACAAAGAGATGACTGAAGGTTAGTAAGGACTGGGGCGGGCTGCGTACAGTAGACACAGTAAGAGGAGAGATGTGGCAAGAGAGGGTTTTGAGGAGGGAGATAGAAATTTCTGGTTTCGGTACAGGAGCCCAAGTGTTTGGTGTTTTTTTTTTTTAATACAAAGATTCATATGTATGGTGAATTTAAGCTTATCGTCGATGGTGACACCAAGCAATTTGGTGTGAGGTTCAGGTCTGACGGTTGTGTTGTTGAGGGAGGAGATGAAGAAAGAGGATTTATGCTGTTCAAGGATTTTTGGAAGAAATAGTAAAAGCTTAGTTTTTTGGGGGTTTAATATCAACTGATTATCAGTGAGCCAGGGAAAGGAGGTCAGGGATGGTGTGGGCAGAGGTTATGAGGGTGGAGTCATCAGCATATTGTAGAAGGGTTGAGAGGTTAGTAGCAGAGTGTAAGTTGTTAGAAAAGATACTGAACAAGAGAGGACCCAAGATAGAGCCTTGGGGAACACCAGCAGTGATGGGCAGAAAAGGAGAGGTAGTGGTTCGCCAGCGTATAAATTGTAGTCTGTTTGATACATAACTAGAGAACCAGGATAAAGTGAGAGGAGAAAAATGAAGATCAGTTTAGAGTGGGAGACTGTGTCAAAGGCCTTAGAGAGATCCAGGAATAGGCAAGAGAGAAGTAGGTTGTCATGGCCTTCTACAACTGTTTGGGTGAAAGAGTGAACTGCAGTAGAGGTGCTGTGATGCGGTCTAAAACCATGCTGGGTGAGAGTTAGAAGATTATTATCAGGCAAGTTTTTAAATAGTTGGGAATGAACACATTTTTCAAGTATCTTGGAAAGTGGGGATAGTATAGCTATTGGGCGAAAGTCTGAGGGGTCAGAGGAGTTACCTCCTTTGTGGAGAGGAATGGTGTAAAAGGATTTACATATATTGGGAACAACAGCCTCGGTGACAGAACAATTAATAAGGATAGAAACAGGGTAGGCTATAGAGCTGGCTGCAACTTTAAGGAAGTGGGGGATTAGGCTGTCAGTGGAGGGTGAACAAGGTTTGAGTTTATTCAATTAGGATTTAATAGAGAAAGTGGGAAGAGGTTGTAGGGAGAAAGTACTAAAGGAAGATGGATTGTGAGGTGGAGGTAGAGAAGAGGCAGAGGGACTAAGTTGGGTAAGTCTTTGAATTGTGTCTATGAAGTAATTATGTAGAAGGGTAGCAGTTTCTGTGGTGGTATTAAGAGGGAAGGGGTTGGGGGTAAGAGGGGTACTAGGGTGAAGGATATTTTTAACCGTGGACCAACATATTTTAGTGTTGGTATGTGTCCTGTTGTGGTTGGAAGTGAAGAAAGATCTTTTATATTTGATAATGAAGTGTCTTACATGTGTTTCTAAGTTCTTTGCATTGCGGGAGTAGGGTTGGAGTTTTTGAACCAGGTTTTCCAAGCAGCAATCCTCTGTTGCATAATAGAGCAAGTCTGTTTAAAGAGCCAGTGAGCATAGTCAGATTTTATCCTGATTTTTCTGGATGGGGCCATGTTGTTTGGCATATCAATGAATATCTTGTTGAATGCAGTAACAGCATCATTAAGGGGGAGGTTATATAGGAAGGTCCAGGTGATGTTCGCTAGAGTGGGGTTAAATTTGTTAGCATCAGATTGAGTGAAATTACAATGTTCTCTGTAATGGTGTTGTTTGGGAGACTGTTGAGAGTATCTTTGGATGCAGCTAGAGGAATGATCACTGAGGGAATTGGAAGTATGCTAGGATTGTGATAATAGATAAGTAACTGCAGGCCTAGCAATAAGCCCTGAAGAACACAACTGATCACATTCATACACTAATGATGCGCACCTGCCAACTGCAACATGTGGGTTTCTTTTAGTCTATTTGCTATCCATCTTACTATGTAGGGATCTACTTGCAATGCATTAAGCTTACTACCTATGCTACCATGGGGAATGGTGTCAAATGCCTTGGTCAGGGCCGGGTATGATATGTGGACAGCACAACTGCTGTCAACAGCCCGTTACCCTTTTGAAGAAGTTAACCACATTCAATAGGCACAATCTAGCCTTGTCAAATCAGGACTGGTATGAGTCCAGCTTGATTTTTTTTTAATATCAAACTTTGTTGCAATATGTTCAACACTTTTGTAAATAAAACTTATCAGGCTAATGGGCCTAAAATTTCCAGGGACAGTTGTGAGGGCACCATTATGGAATGCCATCACCAATGTTGTGAACCACTCATCAGGGACAAAACTAGCAGCTAAATAGAAGTTATGCACTTAAACATAACTTAGCATTTGTGTTGTCCAATTTTATTATGCGTCACGAATGGGTCTTCAGATCCATCCTTGGATCCGACTCAGCCATTTCTTCCAGACATACATTCTGAGGCTCAAACTCCTCCATCTCCCATAATGCCTCACTCCTCCTCAACTCCTCATATTAAGTGTGCTACCCCTTCAGAAAGATAGTTAGAGCTTTAATATTGGACAGGCATATAAAGCGACCAACTGAAGCCCAAACTAGGAACTTGTGGGTTCCCTTATCCTCTATATAGCTCTCAGCAGTAAACGGATGGGGGAAGGAGGGTGGGATGTGTGATGCATAATGAAACTGGGCAACACAGATGCCAAGTTATGGTAAGTACATAACTTCTAATCTGATGTCCATTTCATTATGCATCATGAATGGGTCAGAGTCCCCAGCTACATAAACCCTGGGAGGACCTTAAGGAGAGATATGCCTGAGCACCACAGAGCCAAAGGATGCTCTGTTTCTAGAAATAATGTCTAACCTGTAGTAAGATACAAAGGTATGAGATATAGACCAAGTAGCTGCACAAACCATAATCCACTTGGCTAAAGTGATCTTGGATACAGTTTGGCCTAACCTATTTGGCGAGAAGGCAATGAACAACTGGTCAGATTTCCTGTGTGATTTAGTTCTGTGTAAATAGAAACAACTGTCTGTGTACATCCAACAAATGCAGCATGCATTCATTTTTACTGGTGTAATTAGGGAAGAATACAAGCAAGTGAATGGTCTGATTAATATTTGGCTCTGAGGTGATTTTTGGTATGAAAGATGGGTTCATTCTAAGTGAGACTCTATCATTAAAGAAGGTAATATATGGTGGTTGGGAAGAGGGAGCTTGCAACTAAGACATTTTTCTTGCTGAACTAATGGCCACTAGAAAGGGAGGCTTTCCAAGTTAAAAATTTTAAATCACGAGTTAGCAGGTTCAAATGGTCTCTAAGTAAATTCCGAAAGTACCAAGGTGAGATCCCAAGGTGGGGATGGATCTTTTATCGGAGGCCTGAGATGAAAAACTCCTTTCATGAAGGCCCTACATAGTCTACAACTGGAGATGGGAGAAGGAAAGCTATTACCCTTCCCTACATGGAAATTCATGATAGCCACAAGCTGTAACTTTATAGTGGAAAGAATAGCTCTGTGCTGAAAAAGCGAGCTGAGAAACTTAAGGATGCCCAGGACTGAAGCAGAAAAGGGATCAATATTTCATTGTGATGCCCAAATGGAAAATCTCTTCCATTTACTATGATACACTTTCTTGGTGGAGGACTTCTGGGAAGCAAGAAAATTTTCCTGAACCAGGGAGGCTAGCCTGGGCTTTTGTAGAATCACTGGAAGTGGAAAAACCAAGCGGTCAATTTGAGGGATCGAAGACTGGGAATCTGGCATGCCGACAGATTGGAAATCAGATCCGGCCTGGGATCCAATATCCATGGAGGATACTTGCTGTGAGACTGCAGGTAGGGGAACCATACCTGACAAGGCCAGTAAGGGGCAATGAGGATTAGATTGGTCTTCAACCTGCTGGCTTCCTGTAAAACATTGGGTATCAGGGGAATCAGAGGATAAGCATACAGGAGACCCAGGGGCCAATCATGGACAAGAGCATCCCTGGGTGATTCCCCCAAGGGGGGATCAGAGCGAAGTACTTGCTGTACTTGTTATTTAGGTGAGAGAAAAAGAGGTTGCAGCAAGGCTGGCCCCAATGGCTGAATATCTGATCGCTACTGATTGATTCAGGGACCACTCATGTGGACTTAATACTGATCTGCTCATTCTGTTTGCCACAATGTTGGACTCTCCCAGGATGTGCGTTGCAATGAGAAAACGGTTTGAAGAGATTGCCCATTCCCAAACCCTCATGGCCTCCCTGCACAACAGGTATGAATGGGTTTTCCCTGCTTGTTGATGTACCAAACCACTGACATATTGTCTGTAAGAAGTGCAGTTGACCGCAGAGGAAGGCAGTCCTGAAAGGCTTGCAATATCAGAAAGATTGCCCTTATCTCCAGTACATTTATGTGCAATTTGGTCTCTGTTGTGGACCATGTGCTTTGGATCATCTTTCCCTGGAAATGTCCCACCCCACCTCAACAGGGAGGCATCCGTGGTCACTGTGGCTATAGGTGGGGGAAGAATAAAGGGTCTGCTGAGAAGAAGGTCATCTGTAAGGATCCACCTTTGCAGATGGTGCCTGCAGACTGGTGTTAGCCTCACTGGGGCTGACAACAGATAGAGCAGAATAAACCATTGGACCACTAGGGTTTACTGGAGAACTTGCATGAAGAACCTGGCTAGGGGAGCCAGAAGAATGGCAGCTGACATGGACCTTAGGGCCATGAGGACCAGTCGAGCTGGTGGTCTCAAGAGTATCTAGCAACAGCTGAACCTGCTGTCTCAAGGATCTTGTTCTCTGTGGAGGTAAAGCTGCTATCTGTGTAGTTGTATTCAATTGCATTCCTATGAATTCGATGTCCTGTACAGGAGACATCTTGGATTTTGCCATGCTCGCAGTAATTCCCAGGCAATTGAACAGTTGCAGCATAACCTGAATAGCCTGAACTAGTTGCTGCCTTGTAGGTGCCTTTAGCAGCCAATCACCCAGTTATGGAAACCTGGAATCCTTGCAGATGGATGTGAGCTGCAACCACTGCCATGCATTTGGTGAACACCGGGGGACACTGGAGAGACCAAAGGGCAGAGTTCTGAATTGGTAATGACTGGCCCCCAGCCTGAAGTGCAGATATCTCCTGGAGCACTTGTCTATTTTGATATAATACTAAATGCCTTGGAGATCTACAGAATACATCCAATCATCCTTGCACAGAAGTGGCAGATTGGACTGCACCATAACCATGCGAAACTTCAACTTCTTTATAAACAAATTCAGACTGTTCAGATCAAAGATCGGTCAACAGTCCTCTGTTTTCTTAGGCACCAAAAAGAAATACGAGCAAGTTCCACATCCTACTTGTTCAGAGAACAAGTTGGGACCTCCTGGATGACTCTTTTTTCTAAAAGTTTTTGAACCTCTAAAAGGGCACTCTCCCTCTGACTGGGTGGTATATCGGGGAGATATGTCCCGGAACTGGGAGGAAGAAAGGAAAAGGGAATATGGTAACCTCTGGAAATTACATTTAACACCCAGTTGTCATCATTTCTTATGTTTGTCCAGGCGTCTGGGTGTAACGATAGTCTACCCCAACTGCCTCTAGAGTAGGACAGCCGGGCAGCACCTCAGGAGCACTGATAGAACCTGTTGGAAAAGGGTTCTCTGAAGCCCTGATTCTGTGGAACCCCTCTCCCTTGAGTGACACTGACCATTAAATCCTCTCCTCCTGCCTCTAAAAGAGGATTCATCCTATGAATTGGGAAAAGACCCTCAAGACTTATGGAACCGCATCTTCTTCCCACTCCACTGGTTCCTGAAGAAGGTCCGTTGGCAGGAAGAAAACAATCTCTATGGCAGACAGAGACTTCCCTTCTTGCTTGCTGCAAGTAAGAGTCTCTTTTACTGATGGTCCAAACAAAGAGGAGCCATCAAGGATCTGCAAACCCAGACAGCCTCTTCCAGGCAGGTCTCCTTAGGGCTATGCCTGAACCAGCGGCTCGAGAGGTTCCTTCTGCAGCATGGGAAACTGACCTCATCAAGGAATTAGCAATGGAAGACATAGTGGTCAGTTGGGGAGAAACCTTCTTGAGCTCCTCCTCCAACAATGATTGTGTCAGAGAGGTAGAGATGTCCTTAATCAGGTCTCTCTGAAGGCACATGAAGTGTGCCAAGTAATTCAATGCTCTCAGTGTAAAGGTGTCTGAGGCATACACGTGCTTCCCATACCTGTCCAAAGTCTAAGGCTCTTTGTTTGGAGGATGAACAGTGGAGCTCTGCTCAGCTAGCTCCTTCTTAGTGGCTGCTGACACCATAATGGCATCAACTGGTTCACCCTTATTTAAAAATGGGCAGTCACTGAGGAGGCTAAGGTATTTGCCACTCACTGGGGATGGGCTCAATGGTGTCAGGCTCCTTCCAAGCCTGGCGGATGAGAAGGTCAATTAGCTGGTCCACTGGTCGGGTCACCCAGGACATAGATGGATCCATTTTGAATGCCTCCAGGAACATTGACTCCTCAGAGGAAGGGGTTGGGAAAAACAGACACCATTTTGCTTCAGAATTTAAGAGGACGGTGCAGTGCTGCAGCGGTAGCATTGTTGCCTCACAGCAAGAGGTTCTCCGGTTCGATTCTTAACTGGAGTGCCTTCTGTGCAGAGTCTGCATGTCCTCCCTGCATTCGTGTGGGTTTTCTCTGGGTACTCTGGTTTCCTCCCACATTACAAAGACATGCGTCTGGAGCATTTCTCCCTGGGCCTCTGCTGAAAACTGGCTTTGTTCCAAGTCGGACTTTCCCTGTAAACAAATGTTTAGAAAAATAATTTAAAAAATAAATAAATAAAGTTATCCCTGAAAGAGATATTGTTGGGGGGAAATCTGGGAGACCCTTCCCCCTCATCGAAGTCAGTGTCCTCCGTCAAAGACTCCAAAAAACAGTCTAGGTGCTTCCTCTTGCACTGTCGCTTCTCAAGGGCCTCCTCCATGGAGTACTTGGGAAAGGACTCAGAAGACAGTGGAACCTCTTGCTGAGGGGTAGTCTGGAGGCTCTCCAGGAGGGGCTGACCACAGACAGGATGGATGGGAGCAAAGCCCTGATCCACAGGGAGTTGGATAGGACCTGGCAGAATAGGGACCACATCTCATGGTGTGTAGAAAGCCCTCTCTGTCACCTGGATGGCAAACGTCACTGGGAGTGCCTGATCTCCCACTCCTGGAGCCGAAGTTGCCAATGGATAGAAGGATAAGGCCACCCCAGATCCAACACCTCCAGAAGGCACTGGCCCCAAACTATCGAAGGCCAGGACACAGGAGAAGGGATGCCTCTGAAAGGGTCAGAGCCAACACCAGCTCTGAGGACCCGGCACTGACATCTTGGGTCTGGGACCTGCTCCACTCAGAATGTAATCGGGACCAAGCTGGTCTGGGACACTGCCAGAGTCTCACACAAAGACAAAATTCCACCAAAAACACAATTCCACAGTCCGGTTCCAATAAAGGCTGTCCCATCCTATGTAAATCCTCTGTTCAGAGGATAATCAATAGCAGAAAAATGTGTGCAGCAATCACAATTTATTAAAATAAAATCAAAATCAAGAACAAAAATTCCTGGGATTAAGCACTTTCATCTCCCCTCAGGAAACTTCATCAGAATCAATTAACAAAGAAATAATGAATAACTTTTAATGAATTTTACGTATTTTATTCAGCATATTCTGTTATGAACATATTAGAAGGAGTTGTACTGTATTGGTTAAATCACACTGTTTTTTTGCACCAAGCACTTTAGATTTTATACATTGTTTAATTGACTGGTTGATTGACCAATGGGACTAGTTTGGTGGAGTACTTAATATGGGTTTATTTCTTTGTTAATTGATTCTGATGAGGTCTCCTGAGGGGAGATGAAAGTGCTTAATCCCAGGAATTTTTTGTTTTTTTTTTTGTTTTATTTGATAATAAATGCTGTTGCTGCTTTTCTGCTTTTGCTGCTACTGATTATCCTCTGAACAGGGGATTTACATAGGAGGGACAGCCCTAATTGGAACTGGACTGTGGAATTCTATTTTTACACTGCCAGAGTCAAAGAAAGACATATTTCTGCACTCCAATGATGGTCCACTCAGGAAGGCCAGGCCCTGCAACTCTGAAGCAGAGGATCAGATCAGAGGCGAAGGAGGCTGCAGTATCAGGGTTGGTATTCTCTTGGATCCAGCATGGGTTGGAGAAGACAAGATCCCCAGCTGGTTCTGGGCTTTCAAAAATCTCTGCATCACCCTATCCATATTACAGTGGGACAGCCAAGAGGATCTAGAGGAGACCAAGGAATGTGTAGACCTGACCAGAGACAGGCTGGTCTGGACGGCCGGGGGAGGGAAGATTTACTCCAACGTGGAGTACGGCTCCAGGACTTCTGATCTGGACTTCTGATCTGGGGATGTCTGGCCCAAAGGAGTCTGTTCCAGAGATGAAGAGCTGTGGATCAGAACTACCTCCACTAGATCAGACAGACTGCTCCGACCTGAAGGCTGAGAATCCGACAGACAGGAAGCCTTGGCTGGCCCCAGCTCTACTGGATCTGAAGGACCTCTCAGATCCAGACAGAAGCAGTAACAGGAGGGAGTCAAAGATGACAGATCAGACAGTTTCCTGTGCTTCTCAGAAGCAGAAGCTGTGGTCCCCGGGGTAGCCGAGGGGACACTCTTCTTAGGGATAGGTGTCCGAGCTCCAGAGGACAGCAGAAGGCTTCTCAAGATCAGCTTGTTTTGCTGATCAGCAAGAGCTTGGGGATTGAAGGCCGAGCAGATATTGCACAGAACCTCCAAGTTCCCCTGCACCAGCAATACACACACCTTTTGTAGGCATCCGACTGGGTAAGCTTATGCCCGCAAGAGGCACACCTTTTAAAAACAGGGTTTGTCTGAACTTGCAAGTTTGTCCAACATGCTGAAAAGAAAACAGCACACAAGCATACATTGAACTCACACACACTAACACTATACTAATAAACTAACAACTTAAAGATACAGGGAAAGATTTATTTATTTATTTTTTATATTATAAGAGAAAGGAAGAAAAAAGGAGAAAAGCAGAAGGTGTGAAAAACCTAAGCCATTGATAAACTCCAAAACAGGGAGATAGCTAACTAAGAAGGGAGGGGAGGTACCACTAACAGTGACAGAATGCACCTAAAAACACTTAGAAGTAAGGAAAGGCTAATAATAGAATAGAATTGAATGGAAAAAACACTTGGCTGAAATGAAGTCTCGGAATCGTGTCTATGCTGGAAGGTGGCAAACAAGATCCAGGGGCTGAGGAGGAGGAAGGTATTATGGGAGACAGAGGAGTTTTAGACTCAGATCATATGTCTGGAAGAAATGGCCTAGTCAGATCCGAGGACGGATCTTAAGACCTATTCATGATGCATAATGAAATGAACAACATCAGATCTCAAGTTAAAAGCTTTGATGTATGTTTCTGCAAGGGCATGTTTAAAAGCAAGGGAATTTGAAAGGTTTTCAGGAAAACATGTGCTGATGCCTGGTGTGCAACCTGTTTCATTAACCTTCACAATGAATTACAGTAATAATTAAGATGTCCCCTATATTGGTGCTTTTCTTTCAATATGTTTGGGGTTTGCTTCTGATTCTTGAGCAAGGATGATGACAGCCTTTCAGAAAATGTATGTGAAGCACAGCTGTTCTGTTAATTTTATAAGTGAATTAGAGCAATGCCTTGCAGTAATCTCAGTTGGTATGTAGATGATTAAGGTTAGGTGCAGCTATAGTATATTAAACAAACTCTGCATATATTTCTTGACTGTTTCCATTCAGTACAGAGGGCATTAAGCATATTGTTATGGCTTGCTATCTGTGGGCTGTGTACATTGATACTGATTCCAGTCAAAGTAAAGCAGTGCGGCTATCAGATGTTACTATTACTTAATATGTGGTCTGTTAATAGGTTCATAGGTTAGTAATAGGCTAACTGCCCTTGCAAGCCATTTTAAGCCTAGCCAATTATCCCTTGTTAGACTCAAACCCTGCACCTTGGGTTTGTAAGTCAAACACCTTAACCATTAGGCTACCCTCCTAACATTATGTTATATTATAGTCGCAAGTTGCCATAAATTTACAAGTTATCTGTTTCACGCATGTAAAAATGCAAGGTGCAACTATGGCTTGACTTAATGACCTTTTTACAGTGTTCCCATGTTGCAAATGGAGGGTGTTACCACACCATGGCAGTTACTGATACTGCCTAATACTGCTTCGTCTCCAGGTATTACTCTCAGTAGGTTGTCTTCTATGTGGGATCCTTCCATCCTCCTGTGTCAGTGCCGGGTTCATGTGGGTAACAATGGCAGAGTGTCACTGTAGCACAGGAGTTACTTCTACTGATTCACATTGCGTAGTATCTACTCAATTTCTTAGATTGGGTGCCTTGAATTCTGATGGAGTCTACCTGCCTTCTTTCACTCACAGACTGTTTTTCTACTGTAACATTTAGTAAATATCTGTAGAGTTTCCATTTAGAGGACGTGAGTAAGTATCTTTGTTTAGATAGTATATGGCAAAGATGAGACCCACAGGCACTGCTGTAGCTGGGTCACCAAATGGTATAAAAACCTCATTTAGTTTTACTGCAAGTTGTCCACCGAGCAAGGATCCTTCATAAGCAAGGATTATGTTTAGGAAAAGACCACTGGATCAGCAAGAGGCTGGATGCAGCACTATATCTTCCAAGTCAAAAACATTCTGCAGTTATAAGTTATGCAAAGTTATCCATGGGTGTATTCTGTACCAAATGTAGACTCTATGGCCAAGAGCATGCCTTGTAGAACAACGTTCACTATCAAATGGGATGAAAAGAAGGCAATGAATATCCACCAGAAATCAGACAAACATCAGCACATGATTGTCACTCTTTATATGGAGATGTGGAAGCCAAAGAAGATGGCATCACAGAAGATGTCTCAGAGGCTAAGTGCTACATGCACTTCATGCACTACATCTTGCAGGTTTTTCACATATCAGTTGCAAAGCTTAAATGCAATACACGCTCTGCCCCAGAACTGTATGCAGTGATGGTAAGTCTCAGAGATGAGGTGCAGTGAAGGCTGGATATCCAGCAGTTTGGCTGTACAGCTTAATCTGCTGTTAAACACTTACCTTCAGCCATGGGACAGCAGGTCTGGAGGGACTTCAGTACCTTTTATATAAAAGCACTTTTCTACCTGCAGGAGTGGTTTGATTTTGATGCAGGAATGGTTTGATTTTGATAACAATCCCCTTAAAGCTAAGCAGGTCTTCATCCTCAAACAGCTTGTAACCTGGTCAGTACCATGCATAACAGACAATGCTTTTAAATTAGATCTAGACACTGATGAACCTTATTCAGACTACTGCATTGCCAGTCCTGTTACAGATTACAGAGACATCTGTAAGTGATTTCTGGGTGACTTTTTAAGTAAAGCTGTTATTTTCAGTATTCTAAAAAATTAGTAACATCACACGTGACTGACTTTAAAATGTTTCTCTTACTTAGTTAACTCAGACAGATTCATACATTCATAGATATTCCAAAGACTCTGAGTCTCATGACCATTCTCTCCTTGACAGTAATCTCACTCAGACATTACCTCCTTTCTCCAAGAGGGCCATACCATTCTATCCTGAAGTAAATTTGTGGATAATCATCCAGTCCTGTAGTTTATGTTTAAAGGAAGATAGTGAGTCACACTGCTTAACATGCAGGGGAAGATTATTCCAGAGGTTTGGGAAGCACTGGATTATAAACCTGTCCCTTTACCAAGTTCTATTTGTCTGTTCGGTAAAGATTTAGGTTCCTGGTTGGAGATGTGGAGAAGCAGGAGGTCCACAACAATTGGGTTTCTAATAGCAGCATAACAGGCACTGATGCGATGAACAGTGGTTTCCTTCAGCTGCTTATTATGACTAATTATTTCAAAGTTGCTCAAGCCGTTATCAACACATTATCTCTTACGTGTTCTATGTAGAAGAGATTATGTGGGTTCAAAATGACACAGCTATAGCCAAACAGACTTCTGCATTCCCTCAGCTCTGTAAGTATGCTGATCAAACCTAAGCTATCAGAGCACCATCAATTCCTCTTCGTTTGTGAATTTGATGTAGGAAAGCAGATTCTCCAAGAGGAATTATTTAAGCATGTCAGGTTTGTAAATTGTAAACCAAGGACTAAATTGCATTAATATTAAATCAAATTAATATGTCTGTCTATCTGCACCACTGAATCATTTTACTGCACAAGTAAGGAGAGTACATGCACCCTTTGTTTTTCTTGTTCTAAATAGTCCATAATATTTCATTACATATCATATTCACCTAATAAGTAATTTAATGACTAACTGGTCATAATGGTGGAATAATGACATGTAAAATTTATAATGACATTTAAGGCTAAGCTGGCTGCTTCCATCTACAGTGATAAAACTGATACAATATTGCTAAAGAAAAGTCCTTTTCCAGAGAACATGGTATTTCTTTTTTCCAAGAATCACAGCGGAATCATGTCATCATTTGTTAAGGGGAGCAGAGAAAGCAAACCTCCCCCTGCCAAAAAATAAGACATCTTTTTAGGCACTGTTCAGTGGCAGCTGATCTGCAAGATGACATCTTCTCTTTCCTCTTATCATATTTGCTCCTATGGAGTAATCTGTAGTCAGTCATAATGCAACCTACAGAATATTTCAAGAACTTAGCCAACACAGGAATGGAGAAAAGAGATTTTTACTAATCTGGATGACTGCAAGTAGAGGCACAGGAAATGAGCAATAAGAAGCTGTAATTTATTAACAAAAATTAGTAAAGGAAGCAAGGTTTGTTTGTTTCCTTCGGCTTTTCCCAGTTAGGGGTCGCCACAGCGGAACTCCCGTCCGCTAATGATTGGCAGTAGATTTTTACGTACTGGCTTGCTGGGCCTAATGCACAACCTTCAACGAAGGAACGTAAAGGAACCAAGGTACGGGGGCAAATAACTACACAGAAAAAATTAAGAGTGGGAGAAGGTCAAGCAGAAGTTCAGACTGTGGGTTAGAGACAGCCCTCCCTACCAGGGACTGATAACATAGTATAGGCATAGAGAAAAGAGGTAGGAGAGTGGTAAATACGACCAGCTCTGGCTGAGTTTATAGTTGAGTCCAGAACAGAAGCTGTGTTAAAAAAATGAATAATTAGCTGTTTGGAAGAGACTGGGAAATGAGAATGGAAAGGCAGTATACAGAGAAACAATATAAGGATATTTGTATTGCTTCTAAGTATGCAACACAATCTAAAAGATTTAGGATTTTCACACGGAAGTGTTTGCATAGGTATATTCATACCCCAAAGAGACTTATTATTATTTATTTGTTTGACTGAACATTGCTGGTCTCTGTCTTGTTAACTTAACAAAACTGTACTGCATGTATTTATTTGCTTGAATGAATATTGTTGGTCTGTGTCTCCATTTTGTTTATCAGGGTTAGTGCAGCAATTGAGCTCAAAGCCAGCTGGTTTCACAGTGAGGGTTGCTTTGCATTCTGTGAAGCCAGCCCATCCAAGGTGTGAGCTACTGGTCAAACAGCTTTTTGTGTTTATCTGACTGCCTGAGGGTCTAACTTCTCTTTTATACTACTGGTGTAAAGAGTTACATTTCTGTCAGACTGTGCTTAGTATCAGAGCTGCTTTGTGATTGATTCTATAATCATCTGGCTATACAAAGCTGATACAAGTATACTTTTTTGCACTCAATCTGTTTCAGTGATAGTTAACAAAACTGTAATGCATTTAGTTATTTGTTTGATTGAATACTGCTGGTCTCTGCAGTTTGTTAACAAAACTGTACTGCATGCATCTATTTGCTTGACTAAATATTGCTGGTCTCTGTTTGCATTTTGTTAACAAAACTGTACTGCATTTATTTGTTTGACTGAATATTGCTGGTCTCTGTCTGCATTTTGTTTTTCCTCTCACCCAAGTGTTGTTGTAATCTTAAACTTGGAGGCTTTGGAATTTTATGGTCGAATAAAGGAACAAAAGTGCTTATACAGCCTTTCTTGAAGCTGGTGTTGTTGCCTTATTTCAGAGAAGAACCTTGTGCAGTGTATTTTTTTGATAATGTGTAAAAAAAGAAATGGTAAAGTTTTGTTTTCTCTTTTATCATTGAATTTGCATAAATGTGCACTTATGCATCTTTGCAATGTGTGATGCTAATAAAGATATTTTAAACAAGTGTAATGCAACTCCTTAGGGAATGGATCCCCCCTCTATTCAAAGTGAATTTGCCTTGTTACGCATATCCTCATTTGCTAGACATTAAGAGAGCTAGTGGACTACCACATGCTGGATCCATGATTTGCTTTCTGACATAATCCCTGCCATCAACGACCCAACCACTGGTGCATGTTGGTTTAAAACTAGCCCTACAGAAACACCAAATGTTGGAGGTGTGACAGGGAAGAAAGCTGTAACTGGGAATATGTTTTTGGAGTGTAATGAGCTTGCAGACTTAAAAAATTTCTTACAGAATACTTTGTCAGAAATACTGGGGGAGCAAATGGCTGTAACTAAGGAAATGATTCTTTTCAGCTGGGACACAGGATCTGAATTGCCAAGACGTAACAAGGATTTATAAGGCTTAATTCTATTGGCTGCCAAAAAAAAATACTAAAAAATAGAAATTAAAATTTAAATCAACTGTAATTGAAGTACTGAATATTGTAAACGAGATGAAATAAGTGGAAATGAGATTTTTAGAAAAGGGAAGGAACAAGTTGCATAGAAATAAATAGAACATTTGGGAAACAAAACATGCAAGTGATAATTTAATAATGGTGTTTAATTTTGTACATATTCACACAGATGTTCACATGGTGCTTCCTTCTGTACTACTGATTATGTTTTGACTGATAATACCCAGCAGCATTTTGACAGCATGCCATATTTAGTCTTCATGTTTAGAACAACTTTTTTTTGTTATGCATTTAGTTAAAGTGGCACCAAACTTAAGGCAGCAGTCAGCGCTGTGAGGTAATAATCAGCAGTGATGTGTGATAATACTAAATTTATTGTGAAGCAAGTGTTCCTTTTGCTGGGATGTCACCACTGAGTACTGAAAACTGCCACTGAAATTTTTATATCTATTTTATAGGATCACTCATGTTTTTAACTTTTCTAAACTAAATATAAACTTGGAGAGCTAAATATTTTACGTAATATTCCTCACAACGGGCAATGCAACTCTATGTGCCTCTATTATATCCAGCTTAATAAAAAATGTTGTTCTCTTTAAATAAGTTTCCTTGATTCTTTATTACCCCTTCTCTGGAACAGATACCCCCTTTAATGTGAAGCAGAACTCTTCGCTAAGCCTATTCAAATACAAGTTGGACCAATGGATGGGAAACTGAAAATTCACCCCAACTTGTTGCCTGTGTCCCTTATGGACAGGGGCAGCTTGTAGATGCTCTAAGGCACTGGCATATACCAAAGCCATTCTGTCCTTGGGCAGCGATTATTGAGAAAATTGGGGCATTAATGGCTAGACTTAAAAAGGCTTTAAGGCCATTAGAGTAGTAAACTCCTATGATCCTATTTGCTACTGCGTACAACAACCACAAGCAGGATTAAAAATTCTTATTTCTGTATGTGGTTTGACAAATGGGGTGGGGTTACTTGCAGAAAAGTGGTGTGGTTTCAGCATGAAGGGGCAGGCCTTGTTTGTCAGGAAATGGAAAAGATGGCAAGATCTAAAGATCCCACCCCCAGTTCTTTTATCTTCATTATAATATTTACTACTTTAGCTACAGGTGGTGTAGATTTTGATATACATGTTCTATTAATTGCTTTTTTGGCAGCCAATGGCATTAAACTTAGTAAAGCCTTACTATGTCTAGTTAGTTCAGATCTTGTGTCCAGGCTTAAGAATCATTTGATTCAATGATGATTCAGACTGAATCAGACTGTAAGAAAATACTGCTGTTGTTGTGAGTCTTGATGTAGAGAAAGCATTTGACAGTGTAAGATGAAGTTTTATGAGTAGAGCAATGGAAACATTTGCATTCCCTTACAAAAATAATAAGGTGACTTAGGATGATATATGAGGGATTGGAGGCAAAAATTAAACTGAGAATGGTCCTCTCTGATAAGTTGTGTCTGAAAGGAACCAGGCAGGCGTGTCCTCTTTCCCTTTTGTTTGCTTTATATTTAGAGCAACTGGCAAAGAAAATAAGGGACTCCAAAATTCAAGGATATAATTGGTATGGTAATAGGGTTACCACCTGTCCCACTTTGTGAGGGACAGTCCCTCTTTGGGCAGTTGTGTCCTGACAAATTGTAAAAATGGCAAATGTCCTGAGATTTTTAGGACAAAATTATTTCTTATATTTTATGTAATAGTTGCATAAAACAGTTATTCTGTATCTAAAATACCTAAATGTTATAAGAAACAGAATAAGCAACTAAAATGCTACAAGAATAAGCTTTTATTTTGGCAAAAAAGTCAAGTTCTAACCTTTGTACTGATCGTGGGTACGTGTCGGCCTGTAAAATCTGATGTTTGTACCAAAAATGTCCCACTTTGGCCATTTGAAAAGGTGGCAACCCTATATGGTAATCAAGAAAAGTTGGCTTTATCTGCAGACGATAATATTTTGTACCTTATAAAACCAGAAAAAAGATCTGTGTTGTGGAACATTCTGGTACCATTTCAAGTCTCTTCAGGAAATAAGATTAATGAAGACAAGGCTACAGCTGCAAACTATGTGCCCACACAGTAATTGCTTTAGCAATATCCATAGTTACAGGGGCATGATAAATGAAGTATTTAGGAGTATGGGTTAAAAAGGATTCTGTTATGGTAGCTAAGGATATGTGGGACGAGACTAAACAAAAGACAATGCAAAAACTGAAAAACTGAAAGCTCTTTTTTATGGATATGGATAGCAAGATACAAGCAGTGAAGTGTTTTTAGTCCCTTCAGTTTTCTGTAAAGGTCAGGCTTGTTTTATCAACCAGAGGAGACGTTTTGGACAGTAATTAATAAAAAATTGAAGGATTTAATCTGGGAGGGGAAGAGGGCAAGAGTCAATAGGATAAGCTGATCCTTCCATCAGAACAAGATGGTTTAGGAATACCTGACTTGAAGGGATATTTTAGAGCTACACAGTTACAGCTCATATACACAACACATGCAGGAAGCTATAATTCAAAGTAGAAAGGGATGATGATGATGTTGAAAAAGTGTGTTTTATGTTTGCAGAATATCTACTACTTAAAATGTTAACTCTTTCCCAACCATGCATAAATAAGTTGGTGTGTCTCGGGGCCATAGCAACACCATTAATGTGGTGATAAACACAATCATCAAACTCAATTATAACTTGATATTAAGTCTAGAACTTCCATTAAAAGCCCAACTGTATTATTGGAGAATAACTTAGAGTTCATCAGTTCAAATCTTACCATGTCCAATCCTTCTTTATTAGGCATCACTGTGTATAAGGACTGGATATCCAACATTACCAATAAATCATCTTTTGACACTTGTAACTGTTCTATTTTCTTTTTAAAATCAAATGTGTCTTATATATGTTTCACTTAACTCAACAGCTCTTTTTAAATGCCTATCCACATAAATAGCCAATGCTTCTGTTTTACATTTTACACTCCAAACTATCGGCCAAAGCGGTGGATTATCCAAATCCTTGTGAATTTTCAGTAAACCAAATATATGGCTGAGCTTTGGATTATCTATTCTCAAATATTTTCTAATAGTGTCAGTAATTATGCCAGTGTAAAACCATTCCTCTATAATAGAATCAATAAAAGAAAAAGCTTTCTTCACATCCATAAACAATGTCTTTTTGTAAAACCTGGAATCAGATAACATATTGCACATTTTAACATCATACTCATGTCTATTCATCAAAACCAAGGCCCCTCCCTTATCAGCCTTGGTAATTAGAATATCTGAAGTATTCATTAAACTTTTGAACACTTTCTTTTACAGTCATATTATAATACCTATAATTAGGCTGATTATCAAACATATCTATTAGTTGTAACTCTGTAGTCATTAAAACACTTCCAATTATTTTCTTAATGGAGGGTTATTAATGCTACGTTTACAAATACTATTTTCACTGGGTGCATAATCATTGAAAATTAGCTTAAAGTTCAGCTTCCTCACATAATCCCTCAGGGAGTTAATAATGTCACATTTAGCAGCTTTCCCACTGGGGACAAAGGTCCAGCCTTTACTTAACACAAAACAAGCTTCATCGCTCAAAACATAAGATGAAAGATTAATGATTTTGTAGCAACAATCTACAGTACCCAATATCTCCGTTGTTGGTTCCTTCCTTTTCTCCAGTTCCTCTGTCAAAAAATGGTGTCCTGTGGTCCATGGCAGCTACTTGTGCCCAAGCCCTCGTTGCCTGTCCACCTTGCTGATAAACTTGCACCGGTTGCTTCACTGTGCCCTTCTGAAAATTTGAATTATTCACGACCATATTCTGATGAATCATGTTACTATTTATATGATTGGCTTCAATATTGTCAAGGGTCAGTTAATGCGTGTCAACAGGCTGACTGAGAGGGATACTGATTTTCATGATGAAAGTATAGTTCTTTGTGAAATATTTCTCAGTAGAGGTTATTCTGAAGAGGTTGTTAGGAATTTGTATTCTGCTGTTAATGAAATGACACAGCAAGAGAATTTCAGACAGTATAGGGAGAAATAAAGACAAGAACTATAAAATTTCTATGCAAATTAGCAACAGCATAAACGCTGCTGCTATCAAAAGTATTATCAAAAACAATTGGAAAATAATAGAAAGCTGTCCTGAACTTAAAGACAAGGTGGGAGTCCAACCCTTATTTAATTAAAAAAGAGGTAAAAGCTTTAAAATATTTTTCAAGCTAAATTTAATAAACCTATTACAGTTAATAAGAATAAAATAGGTATGTTTAAGTGTTTAACTGTAATTTATGTGATTATTTGCTCACTGAGATGAATGAGGTGAACATTAGTAGTTTTAAAGTTAAACTAAAAAAAGTAATTTTACATGCAAAAGTAGATATGTGGTATATGTAGTTGTGTGTCAATCTTGTCCCTCTTTTTATGTAGGTTGTACCAGAAGGGAGCTTTACAAATGCATTTATGAACATAAACATGCAGTAGAATTAGATGTTAAAAATGCTTTAGCTAAGCATTATAAAGCAAGTTCATGTTTGGTACGTTTTAAATTTTTGGTTGTTAATTATGATAACAGTTTTGTTGCCGAAGAAGGGCTGGTTGGCGAGAGTATCTTTGGCAAGTATGGGTAAATGCTTGTTTTCCTCCTGGCCTGAACAATAGAGAGGATTTTATAGCTTATTTAAAGAAAAAGGGACTTAAACATTGATTAAATACTGCTTTTGTCATATGACCTATTTCAGTCATGCGATTGGCGCTTGTAAGATTTAAATGTGATGTATGTCATGAGCATTATTCAGTCTGATGAAGTCATTATTTTTGATGAAAGTGCTTACAGTTTAATGCCACTGTTACTGTTTAATGCCATTTACTTCTTTTATTAAATGCCTTTGGTTTATTTTTTACCATCTTTCAGTTTTTGTTTTCATTTTAAGTACGGTTTACTGTTGGTTTTAATTATCAGTAACTAAACAAGTACACAATATCTCTCTTAGACCCCACGTAGGCACAATAAAACTCCATCAGCACAGTAACATTAAGTCCTAGAAAGTTTTTTCCCTTTAAGCTTTTGCTTTTCTTCTCCTAACTTTGTGTACTTTTTCAATGCATCTGTCTCCCGATGGAGTTAACTTAATGAAATAAATAAGCGGTACTGCATCAGTGGTAATAAATCCGCTTCCCCAGTATCTGCCTAATTTGACAGCTGATGCTTATCCATATCATCCCAACTCAAGCACTGCAAATCTTTTCTCCATAGCAATCGCAAGTGGTAACAGCCTCAGGGCTAATACCTTCCTGGTATGATCTTCTGGATTCAGATCTCATCTCTACACTGACACTTGGGGGGTCACTGAACTTATATTGCTGCAAGGATCCTAATGCAAATATTGCACATTTAGTTGGTCCAGTATACTTCCTAGTTTTTTCTAGAGTGACTGGCATATCTCCAACAGCGCAATCATTTGCAATGATCCCCTAAAAAATGCAAGGCTATCTCTAGGTCAAGGAAAGACTGCCAAGAATTCTTCCACTTTACAGTCAGGCCTGCTGCGTATATGTTAACGGGTAGAATACTGTTCCTGTAGCAAAGGGACTGTACAAGAAAGAACACACTGACTCTGAGTAGTCTCAGTGGCTAAATCCTAATAGAGATGCACTTTGTCAGCCATCCAAAACCCTTTCCTTTCCCAGGCAGCTAAAACAGTTTCCCTGTCAGTAAAGTCCAAAAACCCTTATTAAAACAACATGAGGTGGATAGCAGTTAGGAAGCAGAGGTCTGACAGAATGGTGAGCTCTCATTCACCAATCAATGCACTAAGTCAAGATTTAATGCTTTAGCTAAATGGTCCTCCAGAAGAGCAGAAAGGTTACTGGCTGCAATTTTTTTGACAGGCCCAGTAAATGTACATACTTCTGACAAAGTCTGCTCATATTCGTGACCGACTTCTCTTCCAGAAGACATCAGGATCCTCAGGTTTCATAGAACATTCCTGCATATGGAAAGTCTGCATTAGCTGTGAGGATTTCACAAAAGCAATTTTTGCCATACAAGTTTCCAGAGCCTGCTACTGTTATGACTTCTTCCAGGACCCTGACCACCAATGAGAAAAGGCTGTTTTCCATACTGGCAATTGGGCCCTCACTTCTTTCACATTCTAGGCCATCTATGTTAATCTGAATAGCTAGCTGATCAGCTGTAGGATGCTCCATAGCTGCTATCAGCCTAAATACCACTAAGCTTCAGCTAGCCATGGGCACGAGGTAGAATGTTGAAAGGGCAGACTACATAGGCTAACAATTTTCTGTTGCCATCAAAAAAATATAATAAAATGTAAGGAGAGAAGGGGAAAAAAAAAGGAACAAAATTCCATCATATACATAAAGCGCAACGGTGGTGAGACTACCAATTCCTGAACCGTTTGCCATTCTCCTTTCCCAAAAAAATCAGAATTTCAGTTTAGAAAGCAAAAGCAGCCTCTTCATTTCTTTTTCACAGCTACATATCTGCACTAACATTCCAGTGGCATTATGGTTATGAAAGCCTTCTCACAAACTGTAAGACAAAATAATTCTACAATGGAAAATATGCTATCAGCTGCTGAAACATGTCTGACATCACTGCTAAAGCATGTCAGATTAGAACTGATGCCAAAACACAGGAACTGCTTTCAATGCTTGAATCAATATGGCAGTGATTATTTCTACACTTCTTGGCCAAAAAATAAGATGCAGTACATCCCAGAAAAACGTGCCTCCGATAAGCAGCGATGGCCAGTACAAAAAGAAATGTATCCCAAGACAAAAGTTCCAAGTGAATTAATGTGGAAGTTACATATTTCAGAAAAGCAGGTTTTTAATGGGAATGTTTAATACCATAGTGCTGGTGAAATGAAGTCTTCTGCAGCTATCAGACAAGAGAACTTACACTTTTCCCAGAGATGTGGTGACTTCTGGTTATAATTCAGAGTGAGTGAGTGAATGACATCTGGTTATACTTCAGAGTGAGTGAGTGACGTGTGTGTGTGTGTGTGTGTGTGTGTGTGTGTGTGTGTGTGTGTCTGTGTGTGTGTCTGTGTGTGTGTGTGTGTGTGTGTGTGTGTGTGTGTGTGTGTGTGTGTGTGTGTGTGTGTGTGTGTGTGTGTGTGTGTGTGTGTGTGTTTGTTTCTTTCTTTCTTTGAGGGGTGCATATGAGATGTTCCCTGCATGTGAGTGCTTGGGTTTGAGAGGCTTTGAGTTTCTAGTCCTGAGTTTTTCAGTGAACGTGGTTTCATTCACTTTTGTTTGATGGAAAAAAAAATACTTGCTGAAATCTGCTCCAGCCAAACATTACACCCAATCTATGTCAAACAGCTGATCTCAACAATTGATTTGTGCATTGTCAAGTTTTTACTACATAAAACATAAGTAAAAAAATAAAACCGATCAGATATAATATTAATGAAAGTGACTGCACAGGACATGTAAAATTTGGTTTCATATGTTTGAATTTAAATGTCAAATTATGCACTTCGAGGGCTTCATGTCACTAACAATCTTTTACTTTTATCAGTACTGTATTCACCTAATTTTGAACTTCATATTTCTGATGTATATAGATGCTGGGTGGTGGTGGCACAATCAACCTTACTCCAGAAAGTTAAAAAAACATACTAAATGTTTAATACAGCTCACCAATATAAAAATAACAAATCACTACATTCACACATACCTCAATCTGTCCATGTTCCCTGAATGACAGCTTAATGTAAGGGAACTTGCTAGTTTGGTAAGGACCAGATTCTTTATTTTCAGGAACTGGGTGGAGGTGAACAACGATTTTGGCACTGTGAGAAAATAAACACAAGTTACAGACTTGGAATTGCTTTTTTATAACTTTATATAAAACAAAAAAACAAACAAAAAAAAACATGAAAACAAAATACTACAAATAAATTATAAAAACATTTCAAATATTCCTACTGGTTAGAGGTCATTATGTAAAAAAAAAAGCTACATAGTGGACTCGTAGTTAGTAATGAAAAAAATAAATGCGGGCTGGGATATTCATAAATATAGTGCATACTTGCAAAAAAAAAAAAAGCATTCTGAGCACTACGTTTAGTACACCACCTGTTATTACCACAATTCAAAGATACAGATCACTATAAAGGCAGGTAATGTATTGAAGAATGGCAAATTACATAATAGTGCACAGGGGTGTACTGCATGCAGCAGTTTCACGGAGGGAATCACTACATAGCAGTATAGTATTAAACAGCACAGCAGAGAACGCAGCAGCTACATAGTAAGATGTGATCCTGACATACCTTACTAAGCAACTATTGCCGTAATGTCACACTGTGATTCACAAAACCTTTCCATTCATTAGGCATGACAGAGAAGACAAGGTCACTACCATAAAATGGCAATGAGTGGACTTAGTGCTCAGTAGCTCCCAATGGCAGGAGCTTGACTGCGTCACTGTAAGGGCAGCTGTGAGAAATATGGTTGTGG
The DNA here is from genome assembly GCF_019279795.1 of Protopterus annectens. Classification (NCBI taxonomy): domain Eukaryota; kingdom Metazoa; phylum Chordata; order Ceratodontiformes; family Protopteridae; genus Protopterus; species Protopterus annectens. The sequence goes on from NC_056735.1 coordinate 1,843,649,014, forward strand.
TATCAGGTCTGTCTGCACTAACAAGAAACATCACTGACAGTAGGATTTTTCCTACTCTACAAGATTTTTTTTTTTATGTCTTACTTTCACATGCTGTGGAATAAAATCCCGGTATATGTGAGGCAGAGCACCTCGCTGGCCTTGTTCAAGAGAAATCTTGACCAATGGATGGGAGATCGCAGATATACCCCAGGGATTACCTCAGTGTCACTGCTCAACTGAGGCACAGCAAAATAATGGGTATAGTTCCCCATACTAAAGGGGTGGCGTAAGCCACAAAACTATGGGCTAGGCTTGTAAATGCCCTCGGGCAGATAGCCTAGTATGAACCTATGAACCTATGAACCTAGTATTGTTACCAGCAATGTAAGTGGATCAGTGCAGTCAAATACACTACCCAACTATAAACACGGGGTTCTGGTCTCATATGTAGCCGAGACTACTCTGTATGCAATTGAGTCAATGTCTCTGAATCATGTGGGAGCTTTGGTAGTGAGGCACTAGGAGTTATGCTGTGCACATGGAACATTGTGGATACACAATAGGGTAAGATCATGAAGAGTCCTACCTCATTGTGTAGCTGTCTTTAAAATTGCTAGTACACCATTCTAGTTCATACCAGCCCTACTACATGATACATAACGTTCACAATTCCGGTCTATAAACTCTGCAGATTATGACCACCTGGACAAATTTTATCTTTAACTCGCACTTCGGTATCATTATTGTCACATACTTTTTATACTTGCCTTTTAGGGCTACTTCAGATAAATTCAAAAAAGTATTTGCCAATTTTCTATAACTCTTAACCTTTACCACCCTGACAGACTCAAGAATCTAAATTCTTTCAAAATATTAAAATACTTCATTAAGTTGCTGCTAATTCTCCTTCTTTCCATCTTAACTGGATATCATATTATAGTTTGTGCCCCTTTCCTTTCTGAAAGATAACTTCCAATACCATACAAATCCTTTTTCACTAAAATAACCCCCCCCAGCTTATATTAACACTTTTGTCACTATCCTAAATCATTAAATATAAAATGACATCACTTTAGCTTCTCTTCACATGTTTGCTGTTAGATTTGATGTACATTTTTTGGAGCCCTACTCTGTACTAACTTTGAAAATGCAGTTTACAAAACTAACAAAATACTCCATGTCAGTTGGCTCAAGACACCTGTGCAGTGGCATAAATAACTCCAATCATCTACTTCAGAAGTGTTCTCTTTAAATACCTGTCACTGGCATAAATGGCTCCTGTCATCTATAAAGGATACACCTTCCTATGTATATTAGTGCTCAGAATCTTGTTTGGCCCTTCCAAATTCTTTCCCTTGCCGGTTGCTTTGAGTACTTGCTATATAATCTTTTTCAGATTTCTCTCCTGCTTTATATCACTTTCACCAATCTGAAAATTCAGATTAAACTTCAAGAACTGCAATATGGCTAAAACACCATCAATGATAAGGACGTGCAAAGCCATACGTCAAGTTCCACTTACCTGCCAAATATTTCAAATATGCTAAGCTTAATCCTTTACTTGACTGATAACCATCTGCAAATCAAAAATCTAAACTACTAAAGAGAACACTTTGCACTTATCAAAAAATGTGGGCTTTTTTTTTTTAGCAGAAATAAATAAACTTACTCTAAAACACTCACATCAAACAGGTCAGGTCTGACTTATAAAATAGACATCCAGTTCTAAGTAGTAAAAGAACAGAATATAACAGCAATTTACTTAAAAAATGTTATTCATACAAGAAGAATTGGGGTAAACAGACCCCTAAAAGAATAGATTTAAGATGATTACTCATTTAAAATATTACGTAGTGCATGGAGGGCTGTAGTTATACTCCAAAGTTTGAAAAAAAGACCACTTTGTTCAGCACCTTTCAGCAATGTTATGTCTACTTTTAAAGCAGATTATAATAGCCACCAAAAGATGACATCAAAAGCATTTTCACAGCTTTAAAAAGTTGTTATACTCCAGTTAACTGTATTAACAGGGTTAAAGCCATTTCTTCACCAGGATTACTCATCTGCCTGCTGTCTTTGTGGCTGAGCTGAGAAAAGTGTTTTAATCTTTCAAAAATATAAAACACTTTACCCTTTTACTGCTTTTCTCTGTAACTGGTAGTACAAAGAACAGACAAAGCTCCATGCACTGCAAAGCATTATGATCAAAATTTACCTCTAGATGTTCACTTTGTTCTCTTGAGATGAATGACTTGCTATCCATGTCTCAAACACATAAGTTAGTTATGACTGAAAGAACTGATCATAATCACCTACACTACATATCTATATTCTAATCAACTCTAAAGACATGGTTTTGTATGTCTTAATGACGTATGCCTGATCTTGATGAGGTTGATTTTTGTTTTATTTTCAAAATATACTGCTGACAATCACAGAAAAATAATTAACATGATTTACAGCTAGGAAGTGAACAATGAGGAAACCCTTACAAAGCTGAATAATACCATCAAATATTCAACAATATTTTAATCCTGGGGATTCAAATTCCTTGGAAAGACCATGCAGCAATAAATATTACATAGATTTGGAAAGGGTAATCAAACAGTGATCTGTAGTTCCAGTTTTTGAATACAATGCATTTAATAGCCGTTGACAAATATGAAAGTTATGTACTCACCGTAACTATAGATCCATGTTGTCTTATCTGGTTCAACTTGTGGGACTTCAGATCTGACACTGGACAATTCTAAAGTCTTTAGCCCACTTGGCTTATCTCCCTTACCCATAACTCCCCACTCCTCCTCCAACTCCTTGGATCGAGTTTGCCTCATGGAAGATCCATTATGAAAATACATATAATTCTGACAATATACATTCAAAAACAGATTATAACGATCAAGGATGATGCAAGACTCCAGAAAGTAGGATCAATCAATCTCCAATGTCCAGTCATCTCAGAAGTAAGATGTGCCACGTCAGAAAGAAGGATGAGACAGGAGAACAACAACTTTAAACCAGATGGAGACGAACACAGATCTATTGTTATGGTGAGTACATAACTTTCGTATCCAATGTTGTCTGTGCCATCTGACTTCAGCCTGTGGGTCAGAATCCCCAGCCACAAAAAATATCCTTGGGAGGAAATAAGGAAGGATATTCCACAAAACAGTGGAGCCAAAGAAAGCTCTGGATCTAGATTGGACATCCAACTTGTAATGAAACACAAAAGTGCAATGATCCAACTAAGTAGAGGCTGCACAAACCTCATCCCATCCACACTCTAGAAAAGAAAGCCACAAAAGTAGGTATGGCTCTTATAGGCTTATGTGGAAGGGCCTTGTCTTTCAAAGAATATGCAAACAAAATACAATCCAATAGCCACTTGGAGAAAGTTACTTTTGACACAGGTAAGCCCAGCCCAGATTTTGAAAAGGAGACAAGTAATTGACCGGATTTTCTAATAGCCTTGGTACTGTCCAAACACAATTTCAATTGTCTGTGAACATTTAAATGATGTAAAAGGTATTCACCTTTACTCAAAAAAATGGGGAAAAACACAGGCAAATGAATAGAACTGCTAAGGTTATTCTCTGAAGCCACCTTTGGCAGAAAAGAAGGGTTCATACAAACAGAAAACCTGTTTTTGTGGAACACCAAATAAGGATGTGAGGAGCAGAGAGCCTGTAAATCAGAAACCCTCCTTGTGAAAGTAGTTGCTGCCAAAGATAAAGTTTTCCAAGTTAAGAGCTTCAAATTACAGGTATATGTAGGTTCAAAATGGGGGGGGGGCTGCAAAAACTTGCAAGGAAAAAGGGTAAATCCCAGGGAGGGACAGGATCCTACACTGGAGGACATAGCAAAAAGTTATCTTTGAGGAAAGCTTTGGAAACCTTGATGGAAGCCAGGGGCACATTATCCCTTCCACCATGAAAACTGTACAGTCACTAATTGAACTTTGATCGTAAAAAAGCTAGAACCTGACTAACAACTCCGCAAGAAACCTCAAAACAGACTTCAGAGGGGCAGAGACAGGATCCAGACCTCTTGATTCTACCAATATAACAAACCTCCTCCATTTAGTGGAGCAGACCTTCCTAATAGACTGCGTTTGAGAAGATGACAATATGTGGACAACAGCCTGTAAAAGCTTGGGATTGCTGTCCATCAAGGGAATTGAAGGAACCACGTGGTGAACTCGAGGGACTGAAGGTTGGGGGATCCAGGCCTGCTGGATGAGAAATGAAATCTGGAATGGGATCCAGTACCTGGGGGGGGGGGGATACTTCAGAAGAGGCCAGAGGAAGAGAAGCCACACTTGACAAAGCCAAAAGAAAGTAATAAGGATCACTATAGCTCTGCAGTGGGCTGCTTTCTGGAGAAACTTTATCATCAAGGGAACTGGGAATATGTGTAAAGACGCCCTGGGGGTCAACCAAGCACCAGAGTTCTCAGAGAAGGAACGATGGTGCAACAGCTGCTGCACTTAGTGTTGGAAGGGGGAGGGAAACAGATCGCAACATAGAGTGCCTCAATGCTGAAAAATCTAAGCTGCAACCTTCAGACTTAGGGACCAGCTTCGATAAAAACAATGTCCCTTCACACTATCAAATTAACAATACCCTATGTACCTATGAAGTGGTAAGGGATCTGGGATCACAAGTAAAGTGCGACCTTAACTTTGATCCCCGTGTGTCTACTGTAGTAAGAAAGGCGTTCTACTTCGTACACTTTATTAGCAAAGGCATAGCATCTACAGCAAAGAAGGTTATAGTCCCTCTATACTTGTCACTAATTAAGCCCATAATTGAGTATAACACCCCTTTTGGCATGTACTATACAAAGCACTTGCAGCAACTGAGACCTCAGAGGTTTCTAACAAAGAAGATAAAGAGACTTCAGTACATGCCTTACACAGACCGACTAAAGTCCCTGTCACTATACTCTGTATCATACAGACATCTTAGAGAAGACTTATGCCTGGCTTACACATAATCTCCACCCCAAACCTAATGAATTTGCTGTACACCCATAAGTCAAACAGGAGTAGGGACCTAAATACAGCCTGTGACTTGAATAGGACGAGCTGGAGGGACAAATGTTTCTCCCTGCGACTGCACTACCTTTGGAATAGGCTGCCAATTCATGTGAAGCACCACTATGACACTGCTCAAAAGGAACCTGGACGAGTGGATGGGGCACCATAAATTCATACCGGGAATAGCACCCACAACCCTCCTAGACATGGGCAGTCATTACTAAATACAATCCTGGGTATTGACTAGAGTATCTATGGTATTACATTAGGATGAAACGGCTAGGCTTGAAATGACATCTGGTTCGATAGCCTAGTAGCCTCCTATGATCCTGAGGCAAAACAAGGCTCCTGCTGAGGCTATCAGCCACAATGTTTGACTTTTCTGGGATGTGTATTGCCACTAGAAAATGCTGAGAAGATATCACCCATTGCCAAACCATCGTGGCCTCCCAATAAAGAGGATAAGAGCATGCTAACCCCTGTTTGTTGCGATACCAAACAGCAGACACATTTTCCATCTATATCGCAATCACACCTCCAGGAAAGATATCCTGAAAGGCCTGCAACAAATTGAGGACTGCTCTCATCTACAGAACACTGATGCGAATGTGGGCCTTTGCAGAAGACCAGGACCCTTGAACTTTCCTCCATTTGAAATGCCTGCCCCAACAACAAAAGGGAGAAATCCATGGTGAGCATGGCACAGGGAAAAGGAATCATGAACAGTCTCTCGTTGAGTACCGAGGGAGACTTCAACCACCAATGAATCTGTTTGTGACAGCTTCATTAACCACACGGGAAAATCCAAGGGATGAGTAAGGAAGGACAACTGAACAGCCAGAGTCTATTGCAGTGCCCTTGTGATATTTGGCTAAAGGAATCAACCCTATCGATGCTGCCATATGACACAGAAGTTTCATAACAGGGGACTTTGGAGTTGCAAGCACTGGCAGGGCCTGTGCTCGAAGGGTGAATACTCTGGCATTCAGAAGCCTGGCAATTTGGTTCATCATGTCTAAATGACACACTATGAATTCTAAAATGTTTACTGGCTAACAACTCCATTTTGGATAAATGACTGTAATGCCTGAGGTGTCACACACCTGGAGTAAAGAATCCCTTGTCATAATCAAAGTTGCCCTTGTGGGGTTGGTGAGGAGCCAATCATCCAGGTACAGAAAGACCCGAAATCCCTGCAGCTGGAACCAGGCTGCGACCACTGCCGTGCACTTGATAAACACCCAGGAGTGCTGTGGTGAGACCAAATGGCAAGGCCCTGAACTGGTAATAATCGACCTCCAGCCTGAAGAACAGAAACCTCTTGGAATGCCGGTTTATTTTGATGTGATGATAGATGCCCTTGAGGTCTATTGAGCAAATCCATCTGATCTTCCATCCTCAGAAAAGGTTAAGATGGATTGCACCATGACCATCCGGAACTTGGTCATTTTGAAGAACTGATTTAATTTGCTTAAAGCCAAAATTGGTCTGAGGTCCTTTGCTTTCTTTGGAACTAAAAAGAACTTGGACTATACCCTGGGATCCTTTTTGGTCTGGTGGGACCCCTGAATGACTAGATTTACAAGCAGCTTTCAAATCTCTATAGCTGCATATAGTCCCTGATGGGGTGGAACATCTGGGAGACATTTTGGGTGACAATTTGGAACTTCTAAAAATGGAATTTAATAACCTCTGGATACGACTCTCAGCACCCAGGCATCTGAAGTGATGATCTCCAGCGCTTTTAGGTGGACATCCAGGTGACCCCCAACTGCCTCCAAAGAAAAGCAGCCAAGTAACCTTTCAGAATCTCTGAAAGGGCCCACCGGAGAAAGCCCTGCAGAAACCCTGATTCTGTAGACCACCCCTGCCCCACAAGCAGTGTCCATTATGATTCTCCCATCTTCAGGAGCAACCCTCTGGAGTGTCCTGGGAAGGGTGTTGAGACTTTCTAAAGAGATGCTTACTCCACTTCCAATTCCTTGAATAGGTCTGCTGGGAGGTAGCAAAGCATATTCCAATGGCGTTCAGTGTCTTCGCATTCTGTTCGTTCCTTGTCAGAGTACCTCTAACTTTTGGCCAAAACAAGGAGGAACCATCAAAGGGGGCATTAATAAAGGACACACAAACAGTTCACAAAGTTACGTAAATGCATCCAAGCATGGTGCCACATGGCAATACTGCAGCCACCCGCCCGAGATATTCTACCGGCCATGTTAGAGATAAGCGTCTCTGAAACATTGCTGATGGAAACCAGGGTGGACAACTTATTCTCCAACGTCTTCTGTGTCTTGAGGGGTTCTTGACACTTTGGACACTAGTTCCCACTAAACACTTGCCAAGTATGACAGGTAATTAAGAGTTCTCTGTGCAAAAGTGGCTGAGGCATAAAACACTTCCCTAAATGATCCAACACCTGAGACTCCCTGTTCAGGGGTGGAATAAAGGAGCTCTCCACAGAAATTTCCTTCTTGGTGTTTGCTGCCACCAAAATGGCATCAATAGCTGGACACTTACTCCAATGCAGCCTGTCCCTGGAAGGAGCGAGAACCTTATCTGGCTTTTTGGGGATGGGCTCCACTGTGTCAAGTTCCTTCTACACTCCTCCAGGACAGCAGGTTTATAGTGGCACCCAGAGTGGGAACCATCCCAGGCATGGATGGGCCTACACCAAAGGCCTCCAGAAATATTGACCCTTCCAGAGATGGCGCTTTAGTGGTCCAACCTCTGCACTGGCAAAGTAGCTCCAACAAGGCAATGAAAGAGGAGTCTTCAAGCAGAGACTTATGGGACCCCTCTCCCTCTCCTTCCTCAAGGTCAGCATCCTCGACGAGAGACTCCTTTGGGAAGTGAAAGTGCTTCCTCATACACTTTCTCTTTCCTGAAAACTCCCATGCTGACAATGTCAAGGAGGAGGGAAAGAGTAGGGTAGCCCCACCACAGGAATAGACTGGAGGCTGGCCAATGTAGGCTGCCCAGGAGTAGATGGATGACTGGTCATAGGTACTGATGAAAAGGAAGAAGGGATGCTGGCTGGGGAAATCCAAACCTTCTCCTGAGAGGAAAACATCCTCGAGGTCCTGGAAGCCCCAAAAAAGGTTTGAGACAAGGTGACCAAGGAAAAGGATGAAGGCAATGACAGCCACGCTGATGGATCTGACCCAGAGGGTGGAAATTCAGCCAGCCCCAAAGACCTCGGATCCAAAGGAGTCAAGGAAGGAAGACAGAAGAATGAAGTTGATGCTCCCATTGCTGGACCTGGACCCAATGGGATAAGACCTAATTGCATCTGCACCTGCAAAAAGAAACTCATCAGCTGCTTCAATTGAGAGGTTTTAATTCTGCCCACTGAGCTTGATGACCGGACAGAACACACCACCATAGGGTGCTTAGAAGGTCTTTTGGAAGAAGACGCCACATGCTGGCTCTGAGCCAGAAAGCCTAAAAACCAGGGAGGAGATGAGAAAGACTCCAGCAACTGCTCCAGTGGGGTAGGCGATGAAAAGAGGGAGGCTGCCCTTACTGAAGGGGCCCCTTTGCTCAATTAGGGGCTTGGGACGCTGCTGGTTTCTGGCACTGAAGGAGATCAGCTCTGAGATGTCGGGACTGATATCGGTGCTGGGCCAGCTGGGGGACCCAAACGTCCTGGGACCTCTAGGTCCGGTGATTTCAAAGCGGCAAGACCAGAAGCAGAAGATGAAGATGATCTCTTTCTAGTCCTCTTTGGAAGGTCTGGAGTCTCACTGTTATGTATTCTTGGACTCAGTCTTTGGAGCCAAGGAAGACGCTAGCTCAGAAAGAAAAGGAGAAAAATAATCCAAGGGTTGTTGTTGTTGTTGTGTCTTTCGGCTTTTTCCGGTTAGGGGTCACCACAGCAGAACTCCGGTCCGCTAATGATTGGCAGTAGATTTTTACATGCCGAGTTGCCGGCCCTGATGCACAACCTTCAAAGAAGGTATGCCCATTCACGCATGTCTCCACACAGAAGATGCTCTAGCTGAGAATCGAACAGGGCAACGTCTTATTGTGAGGCGACAACGCTACTGCAGCACCACCACCATATCTTTTTAAAACCAAATTGGCCATATGCTTGTTGATAGTCCTAGGGCCAAATCATTCACAAATGGAGCATCCAGAATCTAGACGATTGGGTCCCAGACAGTAAACACACTTTAGATGTGCTTTCTGCCAAGGCAACTTATGCCTGTAGAAAATGCACTTTTTTAAACCCTTTATCCATACCACAACAAAACTATACCACTACAACTACACATCACAAACTACACAAAAAAATCACGATATCCACAAAAAATGGCAGGAAGACCAATGGGTGACAAAGACCTATTTACCTAGCTACCTAAGAAAGACAAAAACAAAAAGGATACAAAAGAGGGTAAGGGAATAGTAAAATCTCACCATTACTACTATGCTAAGGTCTGAGAATGGAGAAAGCTGAGCAGAGCCAAGATCAAGCTGCAAACCAGAATGGAGGCAAACTACATCTGGGAAATTGAAGAAGTGGGGGATTGTGGGTAAGGGAGGTAAAGCCAAGTGGGCTAAAGACTTTGGCATTGGCCAGTGTCAGATCTCAAGTCCCATGGTTTGAAGCCAGATAGAGCAGACAACATCATATTCATAATTGTGCAGTGTTACACGCACTCTTTTTTTAAATATTTTTAAAATTTTAAGAAAAACAGTTTCAAAATAAAACACTTTTCCTGGACAACCTGTTGTACTAATTTAGCTGCATGTCTCTACCAGCTCACAAGCTCACTGCAAATAAGAATGACCACCAGCAGCAAAAGTGTGACCATACGCTTTTATATTCATAGCAGGATTTATTAAAAACTCATTAGACCATATACTCTTATATACATAGCAGGATTTATTAAAATATTTTTATTCATAATGGATATTTAAGGATTCACATGAGTACAATAAAAGACTTCTGTTTCACTTAAAACATCTAGAAAGATTGAAGCTTTCTTCAGATTTTTTTCCACTGTTGACTGTCAAACATCATACCCTCCCTTGGTCCATTAGCCCATTTTTCCCCTGATGGGCAAGAGACAACCAAGAGGGTCATCATTCAGGCAGCCATCGGAAGACACCCCCACATGGCATTCCCTCAAATCAGCCCTTCCCAAGGCACATGTGATGGTCTCTCCAGTCTCCAAAAGATAGGCTGCACAACCTAGTGCTCCTATGAGTGCCAGCAACTCTATCCTCCCTTTTGGAGAGGTGAACAGGCCATGCCCTTTCATCCTTCTCCCTGCCTTGGCTTACCAGTGTTGGGGCTGCTAACTGGTTATCTGGGTCACAGTCAGGGTGCCATCCCTCTGTAGCAAGCAGTCAGGAAAAATTTCTTTAGATTTTCCACATTTTATGCCATTCACCAAAGCAAGTTTCTTAGTTCAGCAATGACGTCATTTAATGCAAACTTTAAGATGTGTGAATATATCAGTGTTAAAGTAAATCAGTACTTTATTTTTAAAGTTACATCAATGCTGACTTGTGTTACGCTACCAGGACTCATCCAATACTCCAATGATGCTAGCTCTCTGAACTGCATAGGATCATGGGGGTGGAACATGCATATGAACTCAATGTATGAAGTACTATGCTTACAAAATAGGGCAAGACTGTGTAAATGGTTTCACTCTACTGCAGACCGACCTTTGTGTACTGGTATAGACTTGATACACAATTAATGCATACCAGTTCAGATCCACTACGTACCAATGATTATGAATGCCACCCAAAGCTCTTTTTTACATTAAGTGTTTTACTTATTAGTTAAAATACACTACACAGGGTGATATTTCTAACTATGATTAATACTAAGATACTTCAGGGTTGCACATAGCTCTGCATTTTAAACATTACATGTGTTTCTGCTTGTTTTAAGCCTAATTATCTTATACTTTCAGGAATTACTTCTGTATTTAACAATACCATGTTACTGTATTAGATATGTGCAGCTTATACTGCTCAATTTGGGTCTTTCATAGATCTAGAAGAATGTAGCCATTTGCTGATAAAGCTCAGTTGTGTAAAGATGTTCTCTTCACCTTAGGGATCTCCTGCCAAGGATAGCCCAATGTCCAGCCTGTATACCAAAGCCTTTAGATCTTGTTTGCACCGTATGTCACACATATGCCCTGCGCTCAGGACATAGTGCATAAAGGTGATGTACAGATGCAGTTATCCAGAACTGAACTGCTCCAGTAGAGAACAGTCCCCCACAGGACAAAAAAGGCTATGCACATCCAAAGGGAGAAAATGCAGGTGGAAAAAGGGGGACCCTCGGCCAGGAGGATAACCAAATTAAAACCCAAAGGAAAAAAGGGGGAAGGAAGGAGACAGTGAATACTTCAGCAGTGAAGGACATCTACTTTTATGATAAGATTTTACACAACTGTACTATGTCCTTCTATATCACTTCTGCAGTACTCTTCACCTTAGGTGGAAGTACAAAAGCTCAAGAAAAGTAGTGGGAGGTGGAAGGCAGGGAAGAGCCTTCAACAAACCCATGCAGGATGTCCCTAGCAAAACCTGTTCTGGCCCTAGAAACCATACCCAGCTTATAATGCTTAGTAAAGGTATGCACAGAGGACCAAGCAACAGCTTCAAGGATGGAATTAGTGTCCAAACCCTTGAAGAAAGCACAAGATGATGCAACAACCTGGAGGAATGAGCTCTAACTGAAGAAGAAAGATCCTTGCCATGAAAAGAATAACAAAAGGAAATGGCCTTAGATATCCAGGAGAAGATGGTTTGCTTGGAAACAGCTAAACCCAACATCCTGTGAAGAAAGAAAACAGAAAGATGGTCAGACTTCCAAACAGTCTAAGTTTTATCCAAATACCTGAGCTGTCTGTGCAAATTCAATGTATGCAGGAGTCTCTCACTAGCAGACTGTGGAGAAGGAAAAAAAGGAAGGGAGATGTACTGTCTGATTTATGTCCAACTTACAACAGGAGAACCACACCCACATACTCAAAAACATGTTTATTTCATCAAAGTTTGGTGTTTCCTACATTTTAACACCACTCTGGGACTATCTACAGGTTTTTAGATATTTTTATACATAATTTCTGAGTCTGACCACATGGGGTCTGGCATCTTGAAGTAATTCTGATTGTTTAGTCTGCCTCTAGGTATCCCAGAATTCATTGTTTGTCTCTAAATAATTACATCATATCTGCCACTTTTTCCCTAACGCTCCTGTCACTGCACTGATTTTACAGGCATTCACTGCTGTGTTGTAGTCATCTAGTTTTGGTTAACATTTTTTCCTTTTCAATGACTACTTCAAACACAAGCAGTGCAAATGCCACAGAAAAGAATTGAAAAGTGCATTTTATTACTGCTTCCTCTTAGAAATGCTAACTTGATTTCTTTTGTGACGCCTTAATTGTAGTTCTTCAATGTATCTCCCCTCTCCCCCTTCACACCTACCTTCCCTAGCTGTCAAACTGCCAAGGGTAATTTGACTCATTATCTGCATGTGATTGACAGCTAGCTCACAGCAGGTGACCCGACTAATGTATTGTTTTGTCACAGCCTTTCCTCCCTTACAGTGGGGCACTTTTTTGTTGCACTCCTCCTGCTTTCAAATTTAGATCTGAGCTCCATAGCACTGGGAGAAATCACACCTTTGAAAACCATCCAACTCCCAGTTTCTTTCCTTCCAGTTTGGTTAAATAGCTAACAACTGATAAGACTATAAACATGATATATTTCACGTACTTGCATGACAGTAGTCGCATGTTTTTTTAAGTGGGTAATTTAAGATTAAGGTATCACATACTTTATGCAATATTATGTAGTGTTGTCTATTAATTGTGACAGACATCTGCTTCCTATGTAAAGATGTATGCATAGTCATTGCAAATGTATGCTCTTTGTTCATGCAGCTGTTATTGTACTATTGCCTGTACTTCCTCACTGCACTTTGTCACATATCAGTATGGCTATTTAGATAACTGAGATTATAGTTTGCCATTTAGATTAGAATAGAGTGGTCCGGGCAAGGCAGCTCTGACATCATTATATGGGAGGTTCACTACCTCTACGATAGAGCATCCAAATAAGGCAGTGGTTACATAACATTGTGGGAGGAAACATCCTGGTAACTATAGCAAGAGGTCTGGCAGACATGACATCAGCAATTAAGAGCAAGGTAGAAGTTTTTCAACTGGGTTTTCAAACTGAAACTAAGACAGTACAGAAAGGTAGGAAGCCTACAAGGTAAAACAGTAGAGTGGATTACTTTTTAAAGCCGTGGTGATTATTTTTCGAACCAGGATCAAATAGGGGCTAAAAGAGACAGCAGGTTGAGCAATCTGCTTTAATATCCCATTGTTCTCCTTGAACAGCATTGGGCATAAATGAAGGATCAGTATAAAGAGAAACCTGTCTCTGTATAAAAAAAGAAGAATGACCATAAGGGCCTGAAGCTCAGAAACTCTCTGAGCGGAAGTAAGAGCAAGTAACAAGACAGTCTTCCAGGTACAGTATTGCAGAAAAGTTGAAACTGCAGGTTCAAAAGGAGCCTGAGTCAATTTTTCCAAAACAAAATTAAGGTCCCAAGGAGGAGGAATAGGCTTCTTTGGGAGTCTACGATACATGATCTTTTTCAGAAGCTGTTTGACCTCAAAACGAGAAGCTGAAGGAGGATTCAAGGGCAGACAGGCAGAAACAGCTGACAAATGGGCCTTCACAGAAGAAAAGGCCAAGCCAGACTGGAGCTATTCACCCAAACAGGAGAAAACCAGAGGAACCCCCACTGAAAAAGGGTCTTGGCTACAACCACGACACCAGACAGAAAATCTTTTCCATTTGGACATACAAGACTTTCTGGTTGCAGTTTTTCTTGCCTCCTGCAAACCCATAATCACATCCTCAGAGAAGAAGTGTCTAAAGGGCTTCAAAACTTTATCACCCACAGTGTCAGTTGAGTGCCCAAGTGAGGATGAATGAATGAATGACCCCTTGTCCTGAGTGAGATCATCTAACTGGTGAGGTAGCTTGTGTTGACTGCTTCTGGCCAGATTCATTAATAGAGGAAACCAGTGCTGTCTTAGCCAAGAGAGTTACTAGCAAGATATTTGGGGAGTCCAGCTGAACAATTATTTAACACTGATTTATTGCCACTTAGTCATGTGCAAAGTTTTAACTGTATTTAAAATGGTTAAAGGTTATCGTTTTTAGTTCTGATGAAGTTCCTGTAGTAATTTGGAATGAAAGCACTTAACTCTAATAAAGTTTTTGTTTGAAGTGATTCAGTAGCTGCCACTTCTTTTTGTGATTATCATGCTTATTAAACCTAGCAGACTTCTTCGAGAAAGTCACCAAAGACCTGGATGAAGGCAAGACCATGCATACGGCCTATCTTGACCTAGGCAAAGGCTTTTGACACAATCCCCGACTCGGGTATTATTGCTAAACTCTCCCAGCTAGGAATTAACCCTTACATCACTACATGGATAGCCAGTTGGTTCACCGACAGAAATAACACTGTCAAATTTGTGACTCCACCTCTACCAGTAGACCCATCACCAGTGGCATACCACAAGGATCTGTGCTGGGCCATTTACTGTTTGAAATCTATTTCTTGGAAGTCCAGGCTAAAGTAGAGAGCCTTTGGTTTACCAAGTTCACCGATGATTACAAATTGGGTGCAATCACTGATTTTTCCATCGATGTTAACATATTACAGTAGGGGCTAACACAGACAAATCACTGGTGCCAAAGCCATGGTCTAAAACTAAACACAGAAAAAGTGCATTACTACCCCCTCTGACAAAGTGGAATTCCCTGCTAATTACAATACTGACCGCACCCCCCTAAGTTCAAACCCAGTGGTGTGAAACATAGGAACACAGGAAGAAAGCAATCTGAACTTCAACCACAAAGTTTCCACAGTGGTAAGGAAAGCCTTCTACACTGCACATCTCATAATTAAGGGCATTGCATCCAGGTCTAAGGATATTACAACTCCACTGTACTCGACACTCAGACCATTAATAGTTTACAATGCTCCCATCTGCATGTACCTCACCAGGCATCTGCAGCAGATGGAGAGACCACAGGGCCTCTAAACCATGACTTGCTTGGATAGACTGAAAGCCCTGTCACTGTACTCTGTATCGCATAGACTGCTGAGAGGCAACTTGTGCCTGGCCTACAGGGTAGTCTCTGATCCTGCCCAATGGAAATGGTGCACATCTTCAAGTCAAAAGGCACAAGAGTCACTCGCTCTAGAGATCTTAACCTAGCCTGTGATATTAACAGAACATGCTGGAGAGACAGATATATCTCCCAAAGATTGCCACTACTCTGGAATAAACTTCCACTTCACATGAAGCAGAGCTCCTGACTGACCCTATTCAAGCACAACCTGGAGAAATGAAGGGAAGACCACAAATTCACCCCAAGGGGTGGCACCCATGTAACCATGGGCAGGGGGTAGTCTGTGTTTATCATAGACTCACTCTGTGAATTACATCCATCTAACCAAGGACAATTGAGGCAACGTGGGATTAAAATGGCTAGGCTTATAAGTGTTCTAGGGCCACTAGCCTAGTAAACTCCTATGAACCTACAAAACAGTCAGTTCCTCGACAATAACAAATGTGCTTAGGCAATTTCAAGTACAGCATAGGAAGTAGATCTCTGAATTTACTATACATTTCAAACAGATTGCTTTAAATTACTAATTTGTATGGTACTTGCTGTTTTAACAGTTATTTGTTTAAACTGTACATGACTATGCTTGAAGTAAGTGGGCAGATTGACTTATTTAATTAACTTTTATACGTTCTAGATTAGAAAGAAAGTGAGATAGGATTATAATAAAATAACAGGGTTTAAAGAGACCTGGTGGAAGTAGGAAGTACAGGAGAGTATACAGAGGAAGAGCCTGGTGAAGAAGAAGTGGGATTGTCAAAGAGATAAAGAAAGTAGACATGAGTATAAGGAGATGAGGCGCATGGCAAAGAGAGAGGTGGCAAAGGCTAAGGATAAGGCATATGGAGAGTTGTATGAGAGATTGGACACTAGAGGGAGAAAAGGACCTGTATCGATTGGCTAGACAGAGGGACAGAGCTGGGAAAGATGTGCAGCAGGTAAGTGTGATAAAGGATAGTGAGGGAAACGCACTCACAAGTGAGGAGAGTGTGTTAAGTAGATGGAAAGAGTACTTTGAAGGGCTGATGAATGAAGAGAATGAGAGAGAGAGAAGGTTGGACAATGTGGGGATAGTGAATCAGGAAGTGAAACAGATTAGCAAGGAGGAAGTAAGGACAGCTATGAAGAGGATGAAGAATGGAAAGGCTGTTGGCCCAGATGACTTACCAGTGGAAGCATGGAGGTGCTTAGGAGAAATGGCAGTGGAATTTTTAACCAGATTGTTTAATGAAATTTTGGAAAGTCAGGGGATGCCTGTGGAGTGGAGAAAAAGTGTTTTGGTACCTATCTTTAAGAATAAGGGTGATGTGCAGAGTTGCAGTAACTACACAGGGATAAAATTGATCAGTCACAGCTTGAAGTTATGGGAGAGAGTAGTGGAAGCTAGGTTAAGAAGGGAGGTGATGATTAGTGATCAGCAGTATGGTTTCATGCCAGGAAAGAGCACTACAGATGCGATGTTTGCTCTGAGAGTGTTGTTGGAGAAATACAGAGAAGGTCAGAAGGAGTTGCATTGTGTCTTTGTGGACTTAGAGAAAGCATATGACAGAGTCCCTAGAGAGGAGTTGTGGTATTGTATGAGGAAGTCGGGAGTGTCAGAGAAGTATGTAAGAGTGGTACAGGATATGTACAAGGGTAGTGTGACATTGGTGAGGACTGCGGTGGGAGTGACAGATACGTTTAAGGTGGACATGGGATTACATCAAGGATCAGTTCTGAGCCCTTTCTTATTTGCAGTGGTGATGGACAGATTGACAGATGAGATCAGACAGGAGGCCCCGTGGACTATGATGTTTGCAAATGACATTGTGATATGTAGTCAGAGTAGGGACCAGCTTGAGGAGACCCTGGAGAGGTGGAGATATGCTTTAGAGAGGAGAGGAAAGAAGGTCAGCAGGGCTAAAACAGAATATGTGTGTGTAAATGAGAAGGAGGGTAGAGGAATTGTGAGGATGCAGGGAATAGAGTTGGTAAAGGTGGAAGAGTTTAAGTACTTGAGATCAACAGTTCAGAGTAATGGTGAGTGTGGAAGAGAGGTGAAGAAGAGAGTACAAGCAGGGTGGAATGGGTGGAGAAGAGTGTCAGGAGTGATTTGTGACAGACTGGTACCAGTAAGAGTGAAAGGGAAGGTCTACAAGAGGGTAGTGAGACCAGCTATGTTATATGGGTTGGAGACAGTGGCACTGACAAAAAGGCAGGAGTCAGAACTGGATGTGGCAGAGTTAAAGATGTTAAGATTTGCACTAGGTGTGACTAGGATGGACAGGATTAGGAATCAGTATATTAGAGGGTCAGCTCAGGTTGGACAGTTATGACAAAGGAAGAGAGGTGAGATTGTGTTGGTTTGGACATGTTCTGAGGAGGGATGCTGGGTATATTGGGAAAAGGATGCTAAGGATAGAGCTGCCAGGTAAGATGAAAAGAGGAAGGCCTAAGATAAGGTTTATGGATGTGGTGAGAGAGGACATGCAGGCGGTTGGTCTGAAAGAGCATGATGCAGAGGACAGGAAGAAATGGAAACAGATGATCCGCTGCGGCGACCTCTAATGGGAACAGCCGAAAGAAGATGATGATGATGATGATGAGCAGGGTTTAAAGAGCATGAAATAGTACAGCAAAAAACATTTAAAGGTTGTATATACATATAAAACATGTCTTCTTCCCCTGTTGTCTATAGTGAGAGATAGATGGGAGTTAGAATGTACTGAGGTCACATGTCTCCCTTATATTCTAATAAAATTGTAACCAGTGCGATCTCAGTACATTTTTAATGGCATTTTGGTATCTTCAGCTCTACATATATACCTTGCATCACAATGCCATTCATCTGTATTTCTTATTCCCTTTATTGGAGGATGATGATAAAATATAGCACAACATATCATCTTCGCCTTCTTGTGATGGACTTTAATAAAATAAGCCTTTAAAGGACTGAAAAGACAGAGTCAACAAATATAGTTGTAAACTTTTTATGCAAGGTTAAAGACTAAGTTTATGACGGACAGTGTGTGTGTGTGTGTGTGTGTGTGTGTGTGTGTGTGTGTGTGTGTGTGTGTGTGTGTGTGATATATATATATATATATATGGTTCTACCTGACATAGCCGAAACCACACAACACCGACAACCACATCACCGACACCACATATTCGACAGTCCATAAACACGAAACCACACATAACCGACAACGAAATAACCGACGGTACACAAACACGAAACCCCATACACTGCACACACCACAATAACAATTATTAAAAACAAAACACATCCCCATTCCACAAACCACACACAACACAAGCACACCAAAATCCTTACAAGCCCACACTAAACCTTACCTAACCCTAAGGTCCGTCACTGTCGCACACTTACCTACCCGCCTCCTAACCTAACTCACTTAACCCTATCGCCTAACCCTAACTCACTTAACCCACCCCTATCGCTCCTAACCTAACTCATAACCCACCCTATCGCTCCTAACCTAACTCACTTAACCCACCCTATCGCTCCCTAACCCTAACTCACTTAACCCACCCTATCACAGACCGTCAATCTCCACACTTACCTGCCTGACCTAACGTCCGTCACCACCGCGTACTCACACAGCCTTTCCCCATGTCGGCATCCTCGGCGTTGGTGTTGTCATCCGTCGTGTCGGTCTTCTGCATTGTCGATGTTCTGCCACTCGCGATTCGCGTCGGTCTTCTTCACTTTCGATCTTCTGGAGCTCCGGATTCCGATGTCGGTCTTCTGCGCTGTCGACGAAGTCAGGTAGAACCATATATATATATATATATATAAATACACACACATGGTTTCCCTTCACAATCCCGAATTACTGAGTGCTCGAAATTCAGTAACTCGAGACTGTAAATTCTAAAATGCAGAAGCGCAAATCTGCATAAGCGCAAATTCAAGTATCTCGAATTTGCGCTTATGCATGTCAGCTATGGGATGGGAAGCGTGTGAGTTGGGATGTTTTACGGAAGTGAAGGTAATGAGTGTATGTGTGTTTTGTAAGTTGTGCATGTGGGTTAAGGTAGGGAGATGGGAGTATGAGTGTAAGTGTTGGATGCGTCTGTGTATGTGTGATGTGTTTGTGTGTGTGCGAGGCAGATTAAAATGTCTGTGTAGTGTTTTTTTTTTTTTTTGTGTATTAGTGCGATCTCGGAGTTAGAATATATAAGTAGGGGGGGTGTGGGGTGTAGTGTAGGGCTTGTAGTTTATGTTCTGTGGGTTGTATGGTTTGCGTGTTGTGTAGTGTATGTGTTCTGTATGTTCAGGTTTTTTTGTTTTCATGCTTGTGGGTTTTGGGATTTTTGTTGGCTCGACTTTATAATTTCGAGTTACTGACTTTCGAGCATTCAGTAATTCGATATTATGAAGAGGAACCATATATATATATATATATATATATATATATATATATATATGTATATATATATATATATACATATATATATGGTTCCTCTTCATAGTATCGAATTACTATATATATATATATATATATATATATATATATACATACCCACACACACACACACACACACACACACACACACACACACACACACACACACACACACATACATATAATTGTTTTGGCTCTACAACAACTGTTACAGCAACAAAATTTGGTCGACTAAACAGATGGTAGACAGGTGTGTGAGATAGCACAATTCTTTGGATTGGGAAATATCTCTTTTCTCAACATTGTTCGATCTCAGAGTTAGCATATATAATTTGCAGGGGTTGTGGGGGTACAGCCTTCCACATGGGAGTGCAGGGGGATGTGCCCCCTGCAAAAAGCAATGTTTTAAGTTGTTTTTATTTTATGTTTAAAATTGTGCATGTGACAAGTTTATTGTTCGGCACATACGTAGTAGCATGCAGATACTTTGTGGTCAATGTTTTGACTGTCAGCATTTGGGTGTTTCAACGTTAATTAGTACATGTGTGTGTGTCGAAGTTCTTTTTCTCTCTCACTTTTCTCTTCTGTAATTAATACAAACAGAACACAATTGAGTGACACTATAAAGAATTAGAAGTTATGTACCTACCATAACGTTCCATGTTAGTTGTCGTCTTCTCGCCTTCTTTCTTGCTGGATGGTTCGGAGCCAATCCTCGGGTCCGACTCGGCCACTCTAAAAGCTCGAGAGCTAATTCCACCGGCTCGAGGCTCCCCTATATCTCACAATGCTAGGCGGTAACTCCTCAGATCTTGTTTGAAAGCTAAGGCCAGCAATAAAATTCCATAAGGAACAAAGAAGAAAACTCTTCTAGGTCTGTCCTGGCTAGGGGGAAGGAGGGTGGGGCCTTAAGAAAGAAGAGAAGAAGACAACTAACATGGAACGTTATGGTAGGTACATAACTTCTAAATGTTAAGTTGTCAATCTCGCCTTCATTCTTGCTGGATGGGACCGCGTCCCCTGGCACCTTGTCCCGGGTGGCCTATCGAACATAGGTTCATAGGTTCATAGGTTTATACTAGGCTATCTGCCCCAAGGCATTTATAAGCCTCGCCCGAATTTTTGTGGCTTACGCCACCCCTTATATGAAAAAATACTGTACCCATTAGTTTGTTGTGCCTCTGTCCAGCAGTGACACAGAGATGATTCCCGGGGTAAACTACAATCTCCCATCCACAGGTCAAGATTTCTCTTGAACAGAGCCAGCGAGGTGCTCTGCCTCACATGGACCGGGACTCTATTCCAAAGCATAGGGAGTCTCTGAGTGATAAATCTATCCCTCCAGCACGTCCTATTTATATCCGTGCTAAGGTTTAAGTCGCTTGCTCTAGTGGTTTTGGTGGATTTGGATTTTTTGAGGTGGAGCATGTCCATTAATTCCGGGTTGGACATGGCCTTGTATGTCAGGCACATGTCACCTCTGAGCAGACGGTATGCGACTGAATAGAGCTGGAGTTTCTTCAATCTGGCAGCATATGACAGATTTTGGAGTCCCTTTATCCTTTTGGTGAGAAACTTTTGGGTACAGTGGAACCAAAGTTGGCTCGGTCTCTAGAGGCCAAGTCCAACTTATAATGAGAAATGAAGGTATGGGGAGAAGCCCAAGTAGCTGCCGAACAAATCGAATCAATAGGCAGCCTGTCTTGGAAAGCTACAGAAGTGGCTAAAGCTCTAGTTGAATGAGCCCTGGGTTTGGATGGCAATCGTTGATGTCTTGTCTCATACACTAGGGTAATCAATGAAGTAAGCCATCTAGAGAGAGAGACTTTAGAGAGTGGAAGGCCCATTCTACCTTCTGCATAAGAAACAAACAGTTGGTCAGATTTCCTGAATTGTTTGGTCCTGTCTAAATAGTACCTAAGTTGGCGATGAACATCTAAACAGTGTAACTTTTGTTCTGAGCTATTAGAATAATTTGGGAAGAAAACAGGGAGCTCAATGGTTTGATTCAAATTTGCCAATGAAGCTACTTTGGGCAAAAAGGACGGGTTGGTACAGAAGGACACCCTGTCTTTATGAAATACCAGATAAGGGGGTCGACTACACGGAGCATGAAGTTCAGAGACTCTTCTAGCTGAGGTGATAGCTACTAAAAAGAGTGTCTTCCACGAAAATAATTTTATAGAACATGAAGCACTTGAGGTTCAAAGGGGGGAAGAATTAAGGATGCCAGAACCAAGTTGAGATCCCATTGAGGAGGAGGATCTCTGATGGGTGGCTTGAGTAGAAAGACTCCCTTTAAAAAGGCCTTGCAGAGTTTGTGAGACATGATAGAGGACTCTGAGACTCCAACATGAAAGTTCGAAATTGCAGCCAATTGAGCTCTAATGGTGGATGGGGACGAACCTGCATGGAAAAGTTCGGCTAAAAAGTCTAGAACTGTTTGAATAGAAGCAGTAAAAGGATCTATGTTCTTTGACTGCGCCCAATAGGAAAAACGTTTCCACTTGCTATGATAAATCTTCCGAGTGGAAGATTTATGAGAGGCAATCAAGATATCTCTAACTGAGTGAGATATCAAAGGAAGCCTGGCTAAGGTCGGAATTGGAGGAATCAAGCTGTGAGGTTCAGAGAGGGAAGGGAGTGGTGCAACTGACCCGACTGATGGGTCAAGAGGTCTGGAACTGGGACCAGATGCCAAGGTTGTTCCAACAGATAACAGTGGAGAAAGGGGAACCAAATGTGTCGAGGCCAGTAAGGGGCAATGAGGATCATAGAAGCTTCCTGAGCGATGGCTTTCTGTATCAGCTGGGATATCAGTGGGAAGGGAGGAAAGGCATATAGAAGTCCCCGGGGCCAAACGTGCACTAGAGCGTCTCTGCTGGGATGGCCTGGTTGGGGAAAGAGGGTGAAAAAATCGTCGCACTTGCTGTTTTGGGGAGTAGCGAAAAGGTCGCAGCAAGGCCTACCCCACTTTCAAAAAACTTTCTCCAACACTGAATTGTTCAGAGACCACTCGTGAGGCATGAGAATAGCTCTGCTCAATTTGTCCGCAATCACATTGGACTTCCCGGGGATGTGCGTTGCTAACAGAAATCGCTGAGAAGAAATCGCCCATTGCCATAGTCTGAGTGCCTCTCGACATAGGGGGTAAGACCTGGTTCCGCCTTGTTTGTTGATGTACCACACTACAGACATGTTGTCTGTTCGTATTGCTATAGTTCCCTTGGGAAGAGAGTCTTGTAGGGCTTGCAACGCTAGAAGCACTGCTCTCATCTCTAGGATGTTTATGTGCAAGTGGCACTCTAACGGTTGCCACAAGCCCTGGACTGTCCTGCCCTGGAAATGCCCCCCCCCCCCACCCGATCAGGGAGGCGTCTGTTGTCACTGTAGCAACCGGAGGGGGAGGGACAAAAGGTCTCCCTAGGAGGAGCTGAGGAGATGTGATCCACCAAGAGAGATGACTCTTGCACGGGTTATCCGAATAGGATGGGACATTGGAAGGCTTTGGTAAGACCATTGTGCGAAGAGCATCCATTGCAAAATCCTCAAATGGAAGCGAGCTAATGGTAGGAGAGGGATGGCCGCCGCCATAATTCCCAAGACTTTCAGGATCTGTCTGGCTTTGACTTTGTTGTTCTGCAAAAGAAGAAAGACCTGTTTGTGTATGTCTGCTATCCTCTGCTCTGTGAGTCTGGCTGACATCTTGACTGTGTCTAGATTTGCGCCTATGAAAGTAATAACACGACAAGGCGACAAGACAGACTTTTCGTAGTTTATTGAAATGCCTAATGCCTGACATGTGCGAAAGGTGTAGTCTCTGGCGAGGAGTAAAAGATGCTTGGTGGGGGCTGTAAGGAGCCAGTCGTCTAAATAAGGAAACACCTGGAATCCTTGACGTCTCAGATGAGAGGCTACCACTGCTATGCATTTGGTAAACACTTGGGGGGCTGTAGTGAGACCAAAGGGCAGGGCTCTGAATTGAAAATGACTGGTTCCCAGCCTGAAGCGGAGAAACCTCCTGGAGCGTCGATTCATCTTGATGTGATAGTACGCATCCTGGAGATCTATAGAGCACATCCAGCTGTCCCGTTCCAAAAGAGGAAGAATGGACTGCAGCGTGACCATCCGGAACTTTGTTTTCTTGATAAACTTGCTCAAGTTGCTGAGATCCAGAATGGGTCTCCAGTCCCCTGTTTTTTCGAACCAAAAGAATTTGGAGTAGGTTCGGATCCTACTTGGTCTGCTGGCACTGGTTGAATAGCTCTTTTGCGAGCAGCTTTGAAATTTCTAATGCTGCTTGCTCCTTTGACTGGGTGGAACGTCTGGAAGGGATTTTTGGACAGCTTTGGAATGAAAAGGAAAGGGATTCTGTAGCCTTCGAAATGATAGACTGTACCCACTTGTCTTGAGTTAGGGATAGCCAGGCTTTTGGGTACAGTGACAACCTTCCCCGACTGCCTCGAAAGTGGACAGTCAGGCAACACCTCAGGGATGCTGAAAGGCTTGTCGGAAAAGGATTCTCGACTGCCCTGATTCTGCGGGCCCCTCTGCCTCTGGAGCGCGTCTACCATTGTTGTTCCCCTTCTGCCTCTAGAGGGAATCGACTCTGTCGTCAGGCAAGTCTCCTTGAGATTGTTTACGGAACCACATCTTTCCCCTTCTGACCTTTGGGGTAAGGTCTAGAAGGAGTAGAAAACGGACTCCGACAGCAGAAAGAGTTTTGCCATCAGTCTCGCACCTAGTCAGGGTTTCCTTCACTTGAGGACCAAAGAGGGATGATCCATCAAAGGGGGAATTAGTGAAGGATGCCTTAAAGGTCCGAAAATTACAAAGCCGCATCCAGGCGTGCCTACGCAAGGCTACACCTGTACCTGCCACTCTACTTGCTCCATCAGCCGCATATGAAAGGAGGCGCATGGAGGAGTTGGTTATAGAATTAAGGATAGCCAGCTGAGAGTTCATCCTGTCCTGAAAACCCGCAGCTGTTGGGTCCTTCAACATCTCACTCGCTTCCTTGAGTAAGTCCCTCTGAAGTCGAGTAAAATGACACAGGTAATTCAGCGATCTCATAGTAAAGATCGCTGACGAGAACATCCGCTTCCCGTACCTGTCCATCGACCTAGACTCCTTGTTAGGAGGATGAACAGGCACCGAAGGATCAGCTAACTCCTTCTTGGTAGCTGCAGCCACCACCATAGCATCAACAGAGATGCCTTTGGTCAGAAACTCTTTATCTTTGGGGGCCGTGATGAACTTAGATGGTCTCCTGGGGGTGGGTTCCACTGAGTCAGGAGCCACCCAAGCCTTCTTTGCCACCACTTGCATAAGGGGGTCAAAAGGAGGGGACACCCAGGAGGTGGAAGAGCGAGAGCCAAACGCCTCAAGGTACACTGATTCATCCTCTGAAGGGTTGAGGGCTGGCCAATTCCCCCTCTGTTTTAAAATTTCAAGGATGTCTGCAAAGGAGACATCTTCAGAGGGGGAACGAGGGGAACCTTCAGAATCCTCTAAATCAGTGTCAGAGGTGACAGACTCAGGGGAGTCAATGTGCTTCCTCTTACACTGCCTCTTCCTAGGGGGCTCTCCTACAGGGTCAGGAGAGGCCTCGGAAGAGGAGGAAATCCCCACAGGGGAAACTTTAGGAGCTGGCTCTCTACGGTCGGGGACAAGAGAGTGACTAGAAATCACCGGAGGCACCATGGAGGGAAGGGCAGAAGGAGCCGACTGTGGATTAGAACCTGGTTCTAACACGCTCCTCATGACCTCAAAGGCACCTCTGTCAGGCAGAGCCGGAGGTCTCCGTTCCGAAAAACTGAAAACCTCCCCCGGCACCGACAGAGATGGCTCCGAGGCCGATGTCGGAGCCGAACTCACCAGCGCTGAAGCACAGAGAGGGAGAGCGAGGTCGGACAAGGGTCCGATGCCACCCCTCGAGCCGAGGAAGTCGGCGCCGAGATTCTTCCAAGGAAGACATCGGAGCTGATGACGGAACCGAAGACAAAGGTATCGGTTCCGACGCCACCACAGTCTTGGGTCCGAACCGCCCCGGCTCCGAACTCAAGAGAGTCAGAGGAGGAATATTTTGAGTGGTGGGGATAGTCTTCGACTGTTGAGTTGGACTTTGAAGCATCTGGGCTAGTGCCTCGGACTTAAGAAGTCGACTCACTACTCTCTGAAGGTCATGGTCCGATAACCTGGAAGACCTAGAAGAGTGGGATCTATGGCTCCGTTCAGACAGCAAAGGTGATGCTGGAGCCGAATGAATGGAGCCGATAGATGGAGAACGGGACCTCTTCCTAGTTGTCGGCTCCGACAACTTGATCGGAGCCGACTCAGTTATGTCTTCCTCGGCTCCGGCCGGAGCCGAGGACACCGTAGGTACATGAATTCGAGATTCATCGGCTCCGGCCGGAGCCAATGTTCGAATGGACTTAGGGCCCCCAGAAGTCGTCTCAGAGGCTGGAGCCGAAGGTCTGGAGGACTTGGAGGGTTTCCCCGATGACTGAGTCGAGGGACCCTCAGGCTTTAATAAGCCCCTTAGAATTAATTTATTTTTTCGCTCCTGCAGGACTCTAGGGCTGAAGCCATGGCAAACAGCACATGAGTCCTGCAGGTGCAAAGGTCCCAGGCAGTAAACACAAGAAGTGTGACCGTCTGTCAGAGACATCTTCTGACAGCACGAGTCACACTTCTTGAAGCCGGAGACCTTTGATTCTTTGGACATGTCCAAAGAGAAGTAAAGTGTAATCCCAAACACACACACACACCGATTACACTTCCAAAAATAAAACTTTAAAATTTAACTATAAATTTTAACTTATAATTAAGTTTTAAACCAAAAAATTCCCTACAAAAACACAAACACTCCAACTACCAAGGGAGGGATGGGAATGGGCCTAAAGCCCGAGGGAAAGGTTCGATAATTTGGGATAGGAAACTGGAGAAAAATTGACTAAAAAGGGGATTAAAACTATTTAACTTAAAAGTTATAAAAAAGAGCTAACTTAAAGGGGGGTCTGACTGACTAAAACTGTCAAAAATTCAACTAACCTGAGCCGGTTGAAAAAAGCACCTCGATCGCGTAGCGGCAAACGAGATCTGAGGAGTTACTGCCTAGCATTGTGGGATATAGGGGAGCCTCGAGCTGGTGGAATTAGCTCTCGAGCTTTTAGAGTGGCCGAGTCAGAGCCGAGGATCGGCTCCGAACCATCCAGCAAGAATGAAGGTGAAATTGACAACTTAACATTTCAGTTTAAGTAACAAGTAATGAATAAGGACCAAATTTCTCATCAGATCTAAAATAAACTTTGAAAAGATGAATACTGCTTCTTAGCAGCATTTAGAAGTGTCTGAAAGGGCTAATTCAAATGGGGAATAATTCTAACTGGAAAACAAACCTATGTATTCTAGGTTAAGATTAGTGAGTTTACTGTATTCATTTTTTTTGGTAATCATTTTAAATAATGGTATGTCTGTAATTAAAAAAGTACCAATTTTTCTTAACACTACATCGACGGTACATGTTTAGGTTAACCATTGTAAATTTTCTAAGTTATGAAGTATCTCATAATGAAAACAAAAAAAACTGAAGAAAAATGGAGTGTAACCAACAATGTATACTCCACAGTTTATTCACCACAAAATAATACTAAGCAAGTGTTTTCATTTCATAAGAATCGCAACAGGAAAGTACAGTTTTGTACCTACCATAAATGTAGATGTCCGATAGGTATGCATCTGCAGTCATAACATATGGGTTGTCCTGCCTCAGGCAGCCCTTGATTGGCGGATTCCAAAGTCTGGGTCTGGCCTCGCTGATGTCGCATCTTCCCGGCGTCACAGCTGCTGGGGTATAAAGGCATCAGCCGACGCCATTTTCCTCAGTGTTTCTTGCCCCAGATGCCAGGTGCCCTCTAGGAAGGCTAAATTTGGGAAAAAATTGAAAATTCCAAACAGAGTAAAACAATATATATATATATATGTATATATATATACAAACAAATACACCATAATAGATTCCCCCCAGCTAGCTGAAAGAGGGGTAAGCACCCTAGGAATACTACAGAGGGGAAGGCGGGTGGGTAATCCTGACTGCAGATGCATACCTATCGGACATCTACATTTATGGTAGGTACAAAACTGTACTATGTCCTTCAAGGATGCATCTGCAGTCATAACATATGGGTAGAATACCATAGCCAAACTGGGGGAGGAGGTACTAAGAAAAGGATGGTGTAGTTATGATCCCCTGTAAAACTGCAGTTGCAAAGCCTGCTCGGGATCTGGAGTATAAAGGCAGATTGTAATGCTTGGCAAATGTATGCACGGAGCTCCAAGTAGCAGCTTCTAAAATGTCTTTGGTAGCCACCCCTCGTAGGAAAGCTGTAGTGGTGGCTGTGGCTCTTGTGGAGTGAGGCCTGATATTTTCAGGAGCTGTTTTTCCATGAAAAGAGTAGCAGAAACAAATGCAATTTCCTATCCATTTAGAGATTGTCTGTTTGGAAATTGCTTTTCCTTGCACTCCAGCTGCATATGCTACCAGAAGTTGGTCAGTTTTTCTGCTGGTTTTAGTTCTGTCCAGATAGTAGCATAGTTGTCTGTGTACATCCAAGGCGTGCAGTAGTTTTTCCCCCCTGTTCTGTGGGTTAGGGAAGAACGTAGGCAAATGAATAGCTTGGTTCAAGGATACCCTGGATACCACCTTTGGCATGAAAGTAGGATTGGTTCTCAGAGACACTCTATCCTGGTGAAAAATAAGGAAAGGCTGCACTGCCACTAGCGCCTGTAACTCGGATACTCTTCTTGCTGAAGTGATTGCTAGAAGGAAAGCAGTTTTCCAAGATAAGAACTGTAAGTCTGCTGATGCTGCTGGTTCAAAGGGAGGTAGTGTTAATTTTTCCAGCACAAAATTGAGATCCCATGCAGGAAGAGGGGTTTTCTTGGAGGTTTTACATTTTGATCCTCTTAAAAATTGTCTGAGGAGAGGGTGAGAGAAGATAGGAGGATCCATGTTGTATTCTGCTGAAATTGCTGAAGCATGGATCTTAATGGAAGAATATGACAGGCCATTGTGGAACAGTTCTGCTAAGTATTCTAGGATGTGTGCTAGGTTTGCCAGTGTGACATTTTTACCCTTTGAAGCGCTCCAAATGAGGAATCTCTTCCATTTAGCTGAATATGTCTTTCTTGTAGATGGTCTACGAGCCTCCAGGATTATGTCCTTGACCCTTTGAGATAAGACAGTTTGGTTTTGTTTTAGGCAATTTTCCAGGCAGTCAGCTACAGTGTTTTCAAGTTTGGATGCAGTGTCTTGAAGTTGTTCTGCATTAGAAGTAGAGGCCATGAGTTCGTCCGAGACATGCTTCTCAGCAGCGGATACCAGTGCTGCCTTGGCCAGTCTGGAGCTATCAGTATCACATTTGGCTGTTCCTCTCTGATCTTCAGTAGTACTCTGTACATCAATGAAAGTGGTGGGTGGAAAGGCATACACTGCTAGGGCACTCCAGTTGAAAGAGAGGGAGTCCACCTTCCAGGCTTGTGGGTGGTATACTCTTGAGCAGAATTTCTTTAGTTGGTTGTTGAGTGGGGAGGCGAACAGGTCTATCTCTGGCATTCCCCATTTGTTTGTTATGATTTTGAAGATGTCTGGATGCAGCATCCATTCGTGAGCATCCGTGGTAGTTCTGCTTAAGCTGTTTGCTAGTGAATTCTCCTTTCCTGGTACGAATCTGGCCTGCAGTTGGATGTTGAGATCCAGGGCTAGGTTCCACAGATCCATTGCCATCCGGCATAGAGGGTAGGAATGAGTGCCTCCCTGTTTGTTTATGTACCACATGACTGTGGTATTGTCTGTCCTTATCAGCAGATGACCTTGCTGGAGGAATGATTTGAATGTCTCGATTGCATGTTTCACTGCCAGCATCTCCTTTAGGTTTATGTGCAAATTCAGCTGGTCTTGGGACCATAGGCCTTGGATACACTTGTCTTCCATGTGTGCTCCCCATCCTCTGTCTGAGGCGTCCGTGGTGATGGTCTGCCTTGGATGTGGTTTGGTGAAAGGCAACCCTCTGTTGGACTGGCAGGCCTGAGCCCACCACAGGAATTCCTTTTTCAGGCATGGAATGATTGGAATCACGGTTTCTAGACTGTGCCTGTGTTGAGACCATACATTCCTTAGGTACCATTGTAATTTCCTCATATGCAGCCTGGCATGTGGGATCAAGATTATGCAAGATGCCATGTAACCCAGGGCCTGCAGGACCTTCCTTGCAGTGAGCTGAGTTTGTCTTGTCAAAGCCATGAAGTAGACTGGTAGTTGCTTTTGTTTTTCTTCTGTGAGAAAAGCCATCTGAGTTATTGCGTCCAGATCCGCACCCAAAAAGGTTATCCTTTGGGATGGCACTAGTCTTGACTTCTGGATGTTGACTGTGTATCCCAAGGCCTGTAACAGGTGTATGACATAGGCCAAATCCTTTGTAAGTCTTGTCCTGTTCTCCGCTTGTATTAGGCAATCATCCAGGTATGGGTAGATTTGAATTCCCTGAAGCCTGCAATGTGCAATTACTGATGCCAGGCATTTCGTGAATACTCTGGGCGCAGTAGATAAGCCAAATGGCAATGCTGAGAATTGATAATGCTCTGATCCTGCAAGAAATCTGAGGTGTCTTCTGCAATCTGGTCATATAGGGACATGCAGGTATGCCTCCTTGAGATATAGAGTCACCAGCCAAGACTCCTTGCCCAACATGGGAAGAAGTTGCTGTAGGGTCAGCATTTTGAATTTTGGCACAATGAGATATGTGTTTAGTGCGGACAAGTCGAGAATAGGCCTCCATTGGGTTTCTTTTCTTGGTACAAGGAATAGTCTGGAGTAAAACCCTTGACCTTGTTCCGTAGATGGTACCCTTTCTATTGCTTTCATCTGAAATAAATTGTTGATTTGTCTTAAAGCCTCTGGCTTCTGGTTTGGTGGAAGGTTTGGCATTACGCTCCTTCTTGGTAAAGTGTGGAAATGAAAAGTACAGTTTTGTACCTACCATAAATGTAGATGTTCGAAGATCCACATTGCTGCAGTCATAACCTGTGGGTAGTCCGCTGTCCTCGGTGCCGAATACCAAAGTGTTAGGCTGGCGTCGGTCATGGTCGCTAGATCTGGCGTCAGTACGTGGTACTAAAGCGCATGACCGACGCCATATCCTCAGTCTTTCTTGCCCCAGATGTCAGAAGGCCCTAAAAAGAAAGGCCATAGCCAAAAATGGAAAAACAGCCATCACCCATGTAGAAACAATATTTACACCACAAACCACACAACCACCCCAAGCTACAGAGGGGAAGGAGGGAGGGTAAATTGGACTGCAGCAATGTGGATCTTCGAACATCTACATTTATGGTAGGTACAAAACTGTACTATGTTCTTCATCTCACATTGCTGCAGTCATAACCTGTGGGTAGAGTCCCAAAGCAAAGGTAAAGGGAGGTTGGCAAAATCATAAAGCATTGGGAGCTGCTATCATGCCCTGTAAAACTGCAGTGGCAAACCCAGCCCTAGATTTGGAATAAAGAG
The DNA here is from genome assembly GCF_019279795.1 of Protopterus annectens. NCBI lineage: Eukaryota > Metazoa > Chordata > Ceratodontiformes > Protopteridae > Protopterus > Protopterus annectens. Next base: position 1,843,680,200 of record NC_056735.1, read on the forward strand.
GGAGATGGTAATGTTTAGAAAAAGTGTGCACTGAACTCCAAGTAGCTGCCTCCAAAATATCTTTAGTAGCTACTCCCCTTAAAAAACCAGTAGAAGTGGCAGTCGCCCTAGTGGAATGAGGTCTGATTCTAGCCGGAACCTCCTTACCACGATGAGAATAACAAAAAGCAATACAATGGCCAATCCACTTAGAAATAGTTTGTTTTGAAACAGGTTTCCCCTGAGAACCCAAAGCAAAAGAAACCAACAACTGTTGAGACTGCCTGAACCCTTTAGTTCTGCTCAAATAATAACGCAACTGCCTGTGAATATCCAAAGAGTGCAAAATTTTTTCCCCTTTATTCTGGGGATCAGCATAAAATGTAGGCAAATGAATAGATTGGTTTAATGCCACATTAGAAACAACCTTAGGCATGAAAGTAGGGTTAGTACGCAGGGAGACCCTATCCTTATGAAATATCAAGAAGGGTTCAACTGCCATTAGAGCCTGTAATTCCGAAACCCTTCTAGCAGACGTAATGGCCAACAAAAAAGCAGTCTTCCAAGACAAAAACTTCAACTCCGTAGTAGCTGCAGGTTCAAAAGGAGGTAAAGTGAGCTTTTCCAACACAAAATTGAGATCCCAGGAAGGAGTAGGAGCTCATTGGGGTCTTATGTTTTTTGCCCCTCTAAGAAATTGCTTAAACAAAGGGTGAGAAAATAAAGGTGGGTCACAGTCATAGTGAGCAGAAATGGCTGCAGCATGAACTTTTACAGAGGAGAAAGACAAACCCTTGTCTAATAATTCTGTAAGATACTGAAGTGAAACACTCAAATTAGGCACAGAGACATCAAAGCTCTTTGATTTGCTCCAAAGAAAAAATCTCCTCCATTTATCAGCATACACTTTCCTGGTACTAGGCCGTCTGGCCTCCAAAATGACATTCAAAACTTGTTGAGGAAGCTGCGACCCCCCAGGGTCTAAAACAGAATATGCCAAGCTGTCAGATGCAGGGACTGGATCCTGACATTGCGGAAATGATTGCTTGCCTGGGACAAAAGATGTGGAACTGATGGCAAAGGCCAAGGAGGCTCCCGTACTAGACTCCTCAGCAGAGGGTACCAGTGCTGACGTGGCCAATCTGGAGCTATTAGAATCATGCAAGGCTTGTCCTGTCTGACCTTCAAGAGTACCTTGGCAAGAAGAGGCAGAGGAGGAAAGGCATAGACGTGAAGGTTGTTCCAACTGAATGATAGAGCATCCACTTTCCAAGCTTTTGGGTGAAACAGCTTTGTGCAAAACTTTGGCAGTTGGAAATTTAGTGGAGAAGCGAACAGATCTATGTCTGGAGTTCCCCAAGCCACCGTCAACTGTTGAAATACATGAGGATCCAATTTCCACTCGTGGGGATCCACCATCTGTCTGCTCAAAACATCTGCTAAGGAGTTCTGTGCTCCCGGCAGAAACCTTGCCTGAAGAGTGAGGTGCAAACTGAGAGCAGTCTCCCACAAAATCATAGCTTGTCTGCAAAGAGGGTATGAATGGGTTCCCCCTTGCTTGTTGATGTACCACATGACTGTTGTGTTGTCTGTTTGAATCAACACCTGTCCTGGTTGAAGTAGATCCTTGAAGGCCATCAGGGCAAATTGGACTGCTAACATCTCCTTCATGTTGATATGCAAATGTTGTAGTCTGGGAGGCCACGTGTCTTGAACCCATTTCCCATTGAAGTGTGCTCCCCAAGCTATGTCTGAGGCATCTGTCGTTAAGATCTGACTCGCCTCTGGTCGGGTCACAGAGAGTCCCTTGTTTAGGTGACATTCCTGAGCCCACCACAAGAATTCCCTTTGGATGCAAGGTATTATCTGAATGACAGTGTCCAAATCGTGGCAGTGTTGAGTCCATACTTTTGAGATACCATTGTAGCTTCCTCATATGCAGTTTGGCATTGGGAAGCACCAGAATACAAGATGCCATGAACCCCAAGGCCTGAAGGACTGTCCTTGCAGTCAGCCTGGACCATAGAGATAATTGCTGGAAGTAAAGGGCAAGATTTGTTTGTTTGTCCGGGGTCAAAAACGCCATCTGAGAGGCTGTGTTCAGTCTCACACCCAGAAAGCACATGTCCTGAGAGGGTACTAGACTGGACTTTGTTTCGTTCACAGAATACCCTAGGCACCTTAACACTGTCATAACATACTGAAGATGGTGAAGTAACTTGACTTTGTCTTGAGCAAGAATCAGGCAATCGTCCAAATAAGGATAAATTTGTATTCCCCTTAGTCTTAAGAAGGCTATCACCGGAGCCAGGACTTTTGTGAACACCCTGAAGCAGTAGATAAGCCAAAGGGCAATGCAGAGAACTGATAATGGAAAGTGCCAGCCCAAAAACGCAGGAACCTCCTGCAGCTGGGCCTGATAGGAATGTGAAAATAAGCCTCTTTGAGATCCAGAGTTACCATCCAGTGATCTTTGCCTAGCAGAGGCAGAAGTTGTTGCAAAGTTAACATCTTGAATTTGGGAATGTCCAGGTATGTGTTGAGAATAGACAAGTCCAGAATTGGCCTCCAAGTGTTTCCTTTCTTTGGTACCAAAAACAGGCGAGAATAAAATCCTAGGCCTACTTCTGACGGAGGGACCCTCTGGATAGCCCCCATTTTTAAAAGCAAAGAAATCTGTTTGTGAGCCTCCAACTTTTGCTGAGGAGGAATGTCTGGCATACCTTTGAAAGGAGGCAAAGTGTGAAAATAAAACTTGTAGCCTCGGTTTATAATGTCCAACACCCATTTGTCCTGGGTGACTAAAATCCAATTTCGCCTGAAAAGTGCCAACTTTCCTCCCAGAGGAGCTGCCAGACAGGAGGGATCTGGCAGCTGGAGATACAGGTCATTGGGTCTGTTTTCGAAAAGGCTGACCCCTGCCCTCACCTGAAGATTGTGCAGGGGAACTCCACGTCCTAGGCCTGAAAGAACCCTGAGCATGAGCCCCCCTACGTCTAGATCTGCCCCTAGACTGTAAATCAGAAGAAGGATAAGCCCATCCCTTAGTAGGCCAATTTCTGCTAAACTTAGGGGGCTGCACCTGTAAAAAATCCTTAACTGTCTGCATAGACTTGGCTTTGTCTTCCATTTTCTTCAAAACTGACTCCACAGGAGAACCAAACAGAACTTCAGATTGAAGGGGGGCATCCAAAATTCGAGCTTTAACATGCTCTGACAAGTTCTGATCCTTAAGCCAGGCGTGCCTACGAATAACTGACCCAGTGGCAGCCACCTTGGAAGAAGCCTGAAGAGCATCAAAACCACACTGCAAAGAATGCTTACCCACCTGATCAGAGGCATGAACTAAATCCTGCAATTCCTTACACTCTATGCCCTCTGCCAAAGCATCTACCTTAGATTTTAACTGACTTAGGAGAAAATTCTGATACTTCAGCATATGAAACTGGCAATTCAAAGCCCTCATTGCTAGAGTGGAAGAGGTATACACTTTTTTACCCCACCTATCCAAAGCTCTAGAATCTTTATCCATAGGAACTGGATTCTTTACAACAGAAGCCCTGACACCCTTAGGTCCCTGGCTGATAGTTTCCGGGTCAGCTCTTGGGCTCTTATACAAATATTTATGAGCCTCTGGCACTCTGTAATACCTGTCTGGCTTGACCGGGGCAGGAGGCAAAGAATCAGGATTAAGGGAAGCTTCAGAGAAAACATCCTGAACAACATCCAAAACAGGGGGTATAGCCAAAGGCCTATGCTGTGGTAAAAACAAAAATTCCCTAAGTCTCTTTCGAGAATCTGAGAAATCCTGACCTTCCCACTTAAAATGTTCCCTCATGGAATGCAGGGTTTCAGAAAAAGAAAAATCCTCTGGAGGGGAAGCAGAAGGACTAGAATCCTCTGCATCTGAATCAGAATAAGGAGGAAAATCCTGAATGTCTTCAGTCGAAGACTCCGAGTAATCTGAGGAATGCTCCAATCCTTCCACCTCTGGCTCCACCCTAGGCCTCTTATCTGGAGGGCATAGAACCCCTGATTAAGGTAATCAAATCCTCTGCCATTTTCAGCATATGCTTTTTTGGTACAGAAACTGCAGAACTAGGGCTGACGCCAGAGGAAGACAAACCAGGCCTGACCTTGGAAGATGCCTTAGAGACAGAAGTAGAAGGCCTAACCACCTTATGCAAAGTAGGGACTACAGAGACTTGAGAGGCCCCTCAGCCTGACCCGACTCCTGAGAGGCCACATCCTGCAAAATTAAAGGCTCCCCCTGAGACTCAGCTGAAACCTCGGCAGGATCCACAGATTCCACCGTAGTTTCTAAAGAACTGGCGTCCGTAACGGACGACTCATCCTGCTTGGACTTTAATGATTTTTCCTTACGCTTCTTAGCGGTGGCGTCGGAGGATCCGGCGGCATATTGTAGTTACACCGCTTACCGAAGACAAGCCTAGCACAATCTAACCTGCGTTTGATGGTGCGCTTATTAAATCTAGCACAAAAGCGACACCCGACTACGTCGTGCTCAGGCCCCAAGCAAGGAATACAGAGAGAATGGTAATCCCTATGAGGTATCTGTTTCCCACAAGAAATACAATTATTCACTTTTTCTGACATCCGGATTTAACTGAGGCAAGAAAAGACAAAAATATTCCCCAACGGAGTACTTAGCCCAACTTGGTCTTCGGTCTGAAACTCAGAATACGAAAATTTCAGGATGCCGAACGGCACTTGCAAACGCTGCTTCTGCTTCGGACCATGCAGCAAGAAAGACTGAGGATATGGCGTTGGTTATGCGCTTTAGTAACACGGCGTACTGACGTCAGATCTAAGCGACCATGACCGACGCCAGCCTAACACTTTGGTATTCGGGCCAACCGAGGACAGCGGACTACCCACAGGTTATGACTGCAGCAATGTGAGATGAAGAACATCCTGTATCCTCTGTCTATTGTTTGCAATGTCCATTTGTCTTTTGTAATGCAATGCCAGTTGTTTGAGAATAAAGCCAATTTTCCGCCCAAGGGTGCTTCCAGTTGTTCCCTTGTAGGCGGAGTCAGAGTCAAGTCATTGTGTTTGTCCTGTGGAAGTGGATGTAGTTGCAGCTGTGGCAGTACTCCTCTGGTTGGCAGGTTGCCACTGGCGACCCCTGTAGGCACCTTTTGATTGACCTCTGCCTCTTGGGCGTCTATTCCTGCCCCTCTGTGCTTTGGAGTTGTCTGGAAAGGACCAATTCTTTGAAGGCCAGTTTCTGCTGAACCTCGGAGGTTGGACCTGCAGAAAATCCTTAACTGTTTGCACAGATTTTGCTTTTTCTTCCACATTCTTTAGAATCTCCTGTGCAGGGAGCCAAATAAACTTTGTTTCTCCATTGGAGCATCTAGGAGTTTAGCCTTAACATGGTCGGCAAGGATTGTTCTTTTAGCCAGGCATGCCTACAATTACTGCCCAGTCATAGCTGATCTAAATGAAGCTTCCAGTGCATCATAGCCACATTTTAAAAATGATTACTGACCTGTTGAGAATTGTGTACCAAATCCTGAAGGGCCTTACGGTCTAAAGGTTCAGGAGAAGAAAGCTTTTATTCAGCTGGTCTAACAAATATTCCTGGTACTGTATCATATGGAATTCACAGTTTAAAGCCCTGGCAGAAAGAGTAGCAGATGTATAAACCTTTTTCCCCATCTCTCTAATGCTCTTGACTCCCTTTCAGAGGGTAGTGGGTTTTGGCTGTGGCAGCTGCAACACCTTCGGCCCTGAGAAATAGTTTCTGGGTCTTCAGCATGGGCCTTATACAAGTGGAAGTGGGAATCCGGAACCCTGTAGTATCTGTCAGGTTTGGCAGGGGCGGAGGAAGTGAATCAGGGCAGAGCTGACATCATTATATGCATCATCAACTACAGTTAGCACAGGTGGTATGGCTAAAGGCCTATGCTGTGGCAAGTGTAAGAAAGTCCTAAGTCTTTTTCTAGAATCAGAAAAATCCTGACCCTGCCATTGAAAGTGTTCCCTCATAGAGTGTAAAGTTTCCCCAAAGGAAAATTCCTCTGGAGGGGAAGCAGAAGGGATAGAGTCTTCTGCATCAGAGTCCTCATAAGGTGAGTATGGCCCTTCGTGATGGTCTGACAAATCAGATCCATCCGAGGCGTAGTCAGAGGAGAGAGGTTCAGGGGTTCAGTCCTGGGCCTTTTGTCAGGAGGAGGTTGGGAGGCCCTGTCTGGGTGAGGTTGGGAACCCCTAATCAGAGACATAAGGTCCTCAGCAAGACTGAGAATCTGGGTACTTGAGGAAGGTCTCTGTGAGGTAGATTTTGCAGGTAAAGCTTTAGTAATTTTAGCTGCTTTAGCCCTGGAGAAAGCCTTAATAGACATAGAAGCAGGGGGCCTAGCTGCCCCACGTGCAGGAGTGGAAATGTCCAAAGGAATGGTGTCGGACAATTCTCGTGCGCTTGCTTCTTCGGGAGGAATTTCTGTAGCCGACTTGGCCGGGGCCTCGCTGGCCTCGGTTGTCAGAGGTATGATTTCGGCAGAAGGAAGAACCGAGGCCTCGGTTTCTGCCGAAACAGAGACACTCGCTAGGCCTAACGTGGTTTCAGCGAAACCACGGGTCGAAAGTGTCGGTCCTTTCCTTGCGTTTTGGCTAAATGCATAGTCGGAGTCTCCAACGGCATTTTATATGCAAAAGCGGATCCAAAAAACTCTTCTGCAAACTCCGACCGACGTCTAAGAGTCCGTCGGTTGAAGGAGGCACAGGCTAAACAGGCTGATACGTCGTGGTCTGGGCCTAAGCAAGGAAGGCAGTAGGAATGGAAATCCTTATGAGGTATTTGTTTCCCACAAGTTAAACAATTATTTACTTTGTCTGACATCGGCTGAGGCAAGAAAGAGTCCCCAACGGGGTACTTCGCTTTTTAGAAGTCTTCGGTAGCTGAATCTCTGGATCTGACCGACCGGCACTTGTGAACAGCTTCTGCTTCGGGCACCGCGCGGCAACAAAGACTGAGGAAAATGGCGCCGGCTGATGCCTTTATACCCCAGCAGCTGTGACGTCGGGGAAGATGCGACATCAGCCGAGGCCAGACCCAGACTTTGGAATCCGGCCGACCGAAGGGCTGCCTGAGGCAGGACAACCCATATGTTATGACTGCAGATGCATCCTTGAAGGACATCAAGAGACTTCATCAGACTTGCAGTCTACGATGAACAGTTCTACCTTTTCAAATGACTGCAAAATACCACTTTACATCACGGGGACCAAAACCAAAGTACACACAATGCTCAACAGTCTCGTTAGAACATTTTAACAGCCTATCATTAATACAGTGAACATCTCCCAGGCATCTCCATTCTAGCATTAGCTAGCATCCTCATATGCATGATGTGGTAAGTAGGTGAATTTACCTCAAAGTGGAAAAAATTCCATTCCAGAAAGTGTAATGCACTCCATACAAGAGACAAAATCTTTTATTAAACCCTAATGACGTCTTCAGGCATTTCTCCATGAACACCCTTAGTGACACCTCTAGGTACCAGATATATCCCATTCATATTTCCATTAATAATTATAAACCATTACATATAAGCTATTAAACATTTTCATCTCAAAGCTTATATGATGGAGAGCACAACTGAATTGATATCTGCCCTTGGTCTAATACAGCTGAAGAGACACCAAATGTTATTCATGTACTAGTTATACATATTGTAATAATTGTCATATTCCTTTAAATGTCTCAACAATCAAGTAACACAGAAATAACTACTTAAAGCACATCGCTGGATGAACAAAATGTTGCAGAAATTATGTGAGTAGCTTTAGTGGTTACTAACATATTACAAGCTGTTTTCAAAACATTACAAAATGAATGTTTATTATAACCTAAAAATAAATTTAAAACTTACAATTTAATGAATGCAATGACTGCAAAGATTTGTTTGTGCTGAACAGCTTGCCATTTATGATTCTTTGGTAACATCTGAAATATGAACATTTGTTTGAACTATGAGGCTATAAAAAGAAGTAATGTACTCACCATAACGTTCCATCTGAGTAGTTGTATTTCATTTGTCTTCAGCCTGTGGGTTTTGGATCCATATTGGATCCAACATGGCTGCATATCCAGCATCTGATCCGAGCTCCAAGCTCCTTCCTTTCACACAATGCCCCATGTCTTTCTCCCTTCAGAACGAGTTTGCTGCTCAAACTATAACATACACTCGACCCAACAAGATCTTACCACTACTGACAGCCCCCATAAAAAACAAACCTGAGCCATAGCATAACAATGGACAGCTCCTAGGATGTTAATCTTCCATATCCATGGCCAGGACCAAAGTGACAAGGTCGGGGGGAAGGGGGGGGGGTGGCTGAAGACAAATGAAGTACAACTACTCAGATGGAATGTTATGGTGATTACATAGCTTCTGTATCTGAAGTAGTTAATTTCATTTTGGTCTTCAACCTGTGGGACAGAATTCCCAGCTACTAACACCTGGGTGGTCCTCATGGAAGTATATTCCAGAGCACTGCAGTGACAAAGGATGCCCTGTTCCTGGATACGATGTCCAATTTGTAATGTGAGATGAAGGTATGATATGAGGACCAAGTAGCTGCAAAACAAATATCATCCAGTGACACACTGGAACAAAAGGCCAGTGAAGTAGCCATAAATCTGGTGGAATTCACTTTTACCTGACCCAGAGGGGAAAGTCCCTTGACAGAATATGCTTGAATAATGCATTTGGAAATTCAACGAGCAACTGTCACCTTAGAAATTGGTTTCCCTAAGAAGGGTTTGAGTAAGAAACAAACAACTGATCAGATTTACGAAAAGCTTTCTTCCTGTGCAAGTAGAATTGCAATGGCCTGTGCACATCCAGCAGAAGTAATTTATATTCACCCCATTCTGAAAATTAGGAAAAAAGACAGGAAGATTGATAGTCTGATTAATATTGGCTTCTGATGCTACTTTAGGAAGAAAGGACGGGTTAGTATGCAGAGAAACCCTGTCCTTATGAAAAATTATGTAAGGAATTTTGATGGATAGTGCTTGTAGTTCCGACACTCTCCTGGCAGACGTAATGGCAACCAAAAAGGCAGTCTTCCAAGATAGATACTGCAAATCTACCAAAGCTAAAAGTTCAAAAAGAGGGGGAGACTAAAGCCTGAAGCACGAAAGTAAGGTCCCACGGGGGCATAGTATCCTTCAGAGTCTTAAAAGAAAGGCACCTTTAAGGAAGGTCTTGAAAAGTTTAGAAGAGGCTAATGAAGACATGTTTTCCCCCACGTGAAAATTAGAAATTGCAGACAGATGGACTTTGACAGTGGAGGAACTGGAACCTTGCTGAAAAATCCCTGCCAAAAACTCTAATACTGCGGACAAAGGAGCAGTAAAGGGGTCCAATGCCCGCTGCGAAGTCCATACAGAGAACAGTTTCCACTTGCTACGGTATACCCTTCTGGTGGAAGATTTGTGAGCCACCACAAAAATTGTTTTAACAGGAGATGATAAACCGGGACTCCTAATAATCAGGGAAACTGGAGCAGCCAAGCAGTGAGTTTCAGACTGTCCAGGTCTGGTTGAGGAATCCCCAAGAGATGAGAAATAATATCCGGAACCAGGTCCAAGGTCCATGGTGGCACTACTAGGTGAGACCAACGAGAGGGAAACCAGACTTGGCGAGGCCAGAATGGGGTGATGAGGATCACAGTGTTCCCAGCCTGCGAACTTTCTAAAGAAACTCAAGATGAGGGACAGTGGGGGATAGGCATAAAAGAAGACAGGGAGGCCAAGCATGAATCAGTGCATCTCTGGGGGTTTTCCCCTGAGGGGGGTTCAGAGTGAAGAACTCACTGCATTTCGCGTTGGAAGGAGATGCGAATAGATTGCAGCAAGGACAACCCCACTTTAGAAAGATCTGCTTCGGCACCGAAGGATTCAGAGACCACTCGTAAGGCATCTAGATAGATCTGCTAAGCCTGTCCACTAGAATGTTGGACTGTCCCAGGATGTGCGTTGCCACCAGAAAACAGCCGATGGAGATCGCCCATTACCACAATCTCATGGCTTCACGACAAAAGGGTAAGAGCTGGTTCCTCCTTGTTTATTGATATACCAGACTACCGATATGTTGTCTGTCTGAATCGCGATCGTCCCTAGAGGAAGATGGACATGAAGGGCCTGCAACGCAAGAAGAACCGCCCTCATCTTCAGGATGCTGATATGCAAACTGGTCTCCGATGGGGACCACGTGCCTTGGACTGTCCTTCCCGAGCAATCCCGCCCCCACCCTAGCTGGGAGGCATCTGTGGTCACTATGGTTTTGTGAAAGGATGGAAGAAAAGGACATCCCATGACTAGATCCAGAGAATGAATCCACCACCGAAGAGGGTCCTTGCATACTCGGGAGATACGGACTGGATGAGACAATGGTAGAGCTAATAGAGACCATTGGACTGCTAGAGTCCACTGAAGAATCCGCATGTGAAATCACGCTATTGGTAATAGGTTGATTGTGGCCGCCATAGACCCCAGCACCCTCAGAACTGTTTCTGCTGTCAAAACTTGGGCTTGAAGGATGTACAAGATGTGTAACTTTAGACTGTGTACCCTGTCTGGGGTGAGGAAAACTTTCATTTGGATAGTGTCCAACCGAACCCCAATGAAGTCTAGGATCTGAACAGGGGTCAGTGATGACTTGTTGAGATTGATGGTGATGCCCAGTTTTTTTTGCTAGTAAGAGGAAATAATCCCTGGCTCAGCAAAGTAGATACCTGGAAGGGACAGTGAAGAGCCAATCTTCCAGGTAGGGAAGACCTGAATACCCTGAAGCCTCAGGTGAGCTGCTACTACTGCCATCACCTTGGTGAACACCCTGGGGGCTGTGGCGAGTCCAAAGGGAAGGGCTCTGAACTGATAATGACTAGCTCTCAGCCGGAAGTGCAGAAACCTCAGAGAGTGCATGTCCATCTTGATATGATAGTATGTGTCCTGGAGATTGATCGAGCACATCCAATCGTTTGCCTGCAGGTAGGGCAGGATGGAATGAAGAGTGACCATCCGGAATTTTGCCTTGGCTACTGACAGGTTCAAGGTGGATAGATCCAGAATGGTATTAGGTCCCCCATTTTCTTTGGCACTAAAAAGAACCTGGAATAAATGCCTGATTCCAGATTGGCCTAGGGGGAAGGTTTGGATGACTTGTTTTCTTAGCAGCTTGTCTATCTCTACAGCTGCTTCCTCCCTTTGCACAGATGGAATGTCTAGGAGGTGATTTGGCTGGAGAGGTGGTTCGATGAACAGGATGGAATAACCTCTGGATATAATTTGTAACACCCAATGATCTGTTGTTACGGACTCCCATGCCACTGGGTGTAGCAATAGGTGACCCCCGACCGCCTCCAGAGATGAGCAGTCGGCAGCCCTTCAGAGCTGCTGTGCGAGTCTGTCACAAGATGGTTCTCAAGACCTGAAGTTTCTTGGACCCCTTCTGCCTTTAGGATGGTATCTATCATAACTCTCTCTGCCTCTGGGGGAAGATGAGTCCTGAGTGTCTCGGGAAAATGCCTGACACTTCTGGAACCACATCTTCTTTGTCCCTCGCTGATTCCCAGAAAAGGATCTTTGAGGGGTGGAGAAGTGGATCCCGATGGCAGACAGGGTTTTCCCATCCTTCTCACTCTGGACCAAGGTCTCTCGAACTGACTTCCCAAACAGGGAAGAACCATCATATGGGGCAATTGCAAATGACGGCTTAAAGGGTTCCGAGAATTGACAAAGCTGGAGCCAGGCATGGCACCTCATTGAAATTCCAGAATTGGCCGCCCTTGCAGCTCCCTCCATGTCATGGGAGAGAAGATGCATGGACGTATTAGCTACTGCCTTGAGAGTGGCCATCCAAGAAGAGAACGTCTTCTTGACCTCCACAGACATGGACTCCAGGGTTGACTCAGCGATTTCCTTGACTAAGTCTTTCTGCAGCCAAATGATGTGTGCCATATAGTTCAGCGTTCTGATGGAAAAAGTCAATGAAGCGTACACCCATTTTCCTAAATGGTTCATCGTCCTTGACTCTCGGTCAGGAAGATGGACCGTAGAGCTCTCCTGCATGAGCTCTTTCTTCATGGAGACTGCCATCACCATAACATCCACTGGGGACCCCTTATTCCAACATGTCCTGTCTGAAGGGGGGCTAAGGACCTTATCAGGAAACATAGGGATAGGCTCCACAGTGTCCGGTTCCTTCCATGTCTGAAGTTCACAAGCGGATCCATGGGAGGGGACACCCAGGAAGTAGATGGGCCCATGCCGAATGCCTCGAGGAACACTGACTCATGCGAGGTCAGTCTTTGGGCAGACCACCCCACCCTCTGGCGAAGGAGCTCCATGAGGTCTCCAAAGGAGACATCATCGGGGGGGAACCTTCCCCTTCCTCCAAGTCAGTGTCTTCGGAGAGAGACTCTGCTGGGGAGTCCAGGTGCCTCCTTTTACACATCTGTTTGAGAGGAACCTCCTCAGTGGGACTCTCTGGGGCAGACTCACCAATGCTTCCTGAGGCAAAACAGGCACAGGCTGTCCTTGAGAGAATTAGATTGGTGGGACCTTACCCAAAGCAGAGGGAGTCAGGATGGAGTCTGAGGATGAGATGGTCAAAGATCTCAACGGTACTAAGAGAACCCTCTCCACCACATCAAAGACTAAAGGGGAACAGACATCCTGAGAAGTACAAGCTGGAGCCGTTCCCCTCTGACCCCACAGGGGAAGGGTCCTCGGATCCAGTGACTCCGAAAACACAGGCTGGATCAGAGAAGGAGTGATTGGCATGAAAAAAGGCTGTGAGTTCCCCTCCAGAGGGAGAAGTGGCAGGTAAGACCCCTATCTGAATTTAGGTCCAGATAAACCTTCTCATCATTTGATCCATCTCCACTTCACTGAGGCTCTGCGTGGAGCAGGAGGATGAGCCCACATACACCGGTCTAGAATGCCGGTGAGGGGAAGCCCTAACAGGTGACTGGATCTGGGGTTCCTCCGGCTCTGGGGAGAACCTGGGGGAATGGAGCCGGGGAGATCCAGGCCTAGCTTCTGTTCTAACTTTAGGTGGCGGGCCGGCCAGGGCTTAGTGATCGGGGGACCACTTCCTTGGCCTGTCTTTCCTAGACTTCTCCCCTTCCCCGCACCTCTTGGTGGGAGTTTGAGTCCCTGAGACCAGGGAAGAGGAAGAAGTAGCAGCTGCTGCTCCTGACCAGGGGGGCGTAGGGGCTACAGTCCTTGAGGAGGAAAGTAGTGCCTTGAGGATAAGTTTATCCCTCCTGTCCTTCAGTGCTCTGGTATTAAACCCAGCACAGATAGGACAGGAGGTTTGCAGATAAGCTGCCCCCAGGCTTACCACACACAGAGTGTGGCCATCGGCTGGGGAGAGCTTATGGCCACACACTGTGCACTTTATGAAACCTACTTTTGGGGCATCAGCTATGCCCTAACTGGCCCAGACACACATTCACGCTAATAAGAAGAAGAAGAGTAAAGGGAAGGAAAGAAAACCTTTTTCTTCTTTAAAGTGACGACTGCGCAGGAAAGTAGAAAGATAGAAAAAAGAGAAAAAGGTTAAGAGAGATGGCAAAAAACACCAAAAATCTACTCACAAAACCCACAGACTTAGCATAGTGCTCGGACCATGATGCTTGCTTTACTAGCAGCAAATGAGATCTGAAGGGAGGAAGGAGGCAGGAGGCATTGTGGGTAAGGGGAGGAGCTTGGAGCGAGGAAAAGATGCTGGATATGTGGTCATGTCATATTCGATATGGATCCATAACCCACAGGTTGAAGACCAAATGAAGTCAACTACTTCAGATCTTTACTTTGCCAAAGGGCTTAGAATGGAACAAAGGGAAGTTGCATTATAAATTTCAAGAGTTAGATATCCTGCTAATGAGTTCAGTATCCACACTGAAACAAAGATCAGCTCCTGAAATAAAACACCAACATTCTTTAACTGTCACTAAACAAAGAAATGTACCTGAAGCACATTTGCCATTTCATGCTACTTACTCCTGCAAAAGCGATCTAAAATATACCTATACATAAAAAATCTATTATGCATGTTCAAAAGATGTCAAATCATATCCAGCCACACCACAGTGACATCAGGTAAACTACAGTGATGTACTCTTAATGTAGCATCACGCCCATGACTGTATGCACTCTAGAAGCCATTCCCCCATGACTTGCATCATCACAGAGAGAGTGAGAGAGACAAAATATTGTTTGCATTTTATATAACGGTATTTTAAAAACAACTTTCCTTCACACCATCTGCCTGATAGCTTCATTAGTAACATCCAATCAGCTCATTTATTCTTTAGAGGATCAGGTGAGAGCTAGACCTGTTTGTTCCTTGAACAGGTCAAAAGCCCTATGACCGATTTTGCATAGGCTGAGGTAAGAACCTAAAACTCATCCCTCTCAGGGACGGTTGTCAGGTGTGTGGAAACAAGGCAGCACACATCTAGGTGATCCTTATTCCTCTGTTCGCAGCACACAGCATCTGGGTGATCCTCATCCCCCTCTTCGCAGCACACTTAACATCTGGGTGATCCTTATTACTCCCTTTGCAGGAGGTTTCAAACTCCACAATTGCTGCTTCACAAGGAGTGCATGCACATGCCCAGACATGCAGACCTTCTGTCTAGGTGATACACAAATGGCAACATGGCTTGTTAGGCTCAGTGCTATGAGTGATCATCTACCTTCCAGTAGGCGTTGCCAATACAGCTACCCGAACAATCTCCCTACACCCAGATCAGGCGAGTTAGTGTTGGCCACTCACTTCTGTCCTCTCACTGTCCAGCCCCTCTACTGTCTATGGCACTAATCAAGAACTAGTCATCTGAGTCAAGCCAGGGATTTCTCCCTCTGTGCAATGAGGCCAGGTAAGACCAGCCTATATTTTCATACTAAAAGAGATGCAACAGGCATACACAGTAGATGTAGTCTCTACAGAGTCCTGACAGAGCTGGCAAGACAGACAGTTAGGGAGCAGCTGGGATTTAATGAAAACAAAAAAGTTTAGAGTTATGCACTTTGGAGGGGTGATCTAATGAAATCATTCTCATCTGCCGGATGCAGCTCTAAAAAGGAGGGCCCGTGTCAGTTTACTGAACACCACTTAGTCAAAGCATAACAAATTTAATAACACTAATCAAAAATTAAATGAACTGAAACCATACTACCATGAGAAGGAACACAGTACAAACAAAATGTAAAATACCATTTCTTGTGTATACACTGCATTTCACACCCTGATGTTGAGGGGGCTGTGGCCCTGCACTGTCTAAATATTATAATAATTTCTGAAGTCACTGCAAACCAGAAGAAGGAACATTTACTCCCATCACAGGAAACCTTCACAGCAGCAAAGAATAACTCTAATGTGGAAGCAAAACCCAAGTGCCAAGATGCAGTATTATAAATTCAAAGTGCATTACAGGTGAACATTCAGTGCTCTGAATCATGCACACAGTCAAATGAAGCACATGCAACTGCCCACCATTTCAAGCATAATCATCCAAATAGTTATTGTTTTCACTCCATCCCCAAGGTCTTCATAATGGCTCCCCTTCCATTACCTAATTGACCCATTTGTTCCACTCTCAGGGTGGCAGTCAGACACCTTCCAGCCAATATGATCTTCATACAGCTCATGTATTCCTTGGACAGAAGGGTGTAGAGCCTAATCAGCCTATTTGTTCCCTGGAAAGGCAAGTTTCAGGTGGTAGGAAGCAGACCAAGTCTACTAGACCCACAGGAATCACTTCACAAGGCCTAGAGCTCCTAATCCTGCTAGCAACCCTCTTGAGCTGCACTTTGTGCTGCCTTCTGTGGGAATTATGTGTGATTCTACACATCTCCCTGAGCTAATGAGATGCAATGCTGAACAGTGTGTGCTCAGCCAGCTGCTTTTCGAAGAATGCAACCCTCAGTTCTCCCTTTAGGCAGCAAGCCAGAACCACCACCGTACCCCAGGATGGACAAGCTAACAATGACTACTCAGTCCCCTCCTTCTGGGCAAGTCCATCTGAGCACCAGTGCTGCTAACTGCAATAGTTATCAGGGTCACATGCAGGGCTACATCTCTCCATGCCACAGGGGTGGAGTAATCATTCAAATATTTCACTGTGTGCATTTGACCAACAACAAATTAATATGCATAACTATGCATAAAGTACAGTTTTGTACCTACCATAAATGTAGATGTTCGAAGATCCACATTGCTGCAGTCCTAACACTTGGGTAGTCCGCTGTCCCAGTCGGCCCGAATACCAAAGTATATGGCTGACGTCGGTCAAGGCGCATTAGTCTGACGTCAGGACGTCAGGGTACAAATGCGCATGACCGACGTCATATCGTCAGTCTTTTCTTGCCCCAGATGTCAGAAGACCCTAAAAAGATAAGGCCAAAACCAAAAAACACCAAACACTCTTGTACCCAATATATATACAATATATACAAATTTACAAAGGTACAACCCCACCCACACAACCACCCCTAAACACAGAGGGGAAGGAGGGAGGATTGGACTGCAGCAATGTGGATCTTCGAACATCTACATTTATGGTAGGTACAAAACTGTACTATGTTCTTCATCCCACATTGCTGCAGTCCTAACACTTGGGTAGAATCCCAAAGCAGAGGTAAGGGAGGCTGGCAAATCATAAGGAAGCAGGGGCTGTCAACATGCCCTGCAAAATAGCCGTGGCAAAACCAGCCCTGGATTTAGAGTAGAGAGGAAGGTGGTAGTGCTTAGAGAAAGTATGCACTGAACTCCAAGTAGCTGCCTCCAAAATATCCTTAGTTGCCACCCCCCTTAGAAATGCTGTTGAAGTGGCAGTAGCCCTAGTGGAATGAGGCCTAATCCCAGCTGGAATCTCCTTGCCATGATGGGAATAACAAAATGTAATGCAAAACCCAATCCACTTAGAAATAGTTTGTTTTGACACAGGCTTGCCCTGAGAACTCAAAGCAAAAGAAACAAACAACTGCTGAGACTGCCTAAAAGCTTTAGTCCTGCTTAAATAATAACGCAACTGCCTGTGTACATCTAAAGTGTGCAAAATCTTTTCCCCCTTATTTTGGGGATCTGCATAAAAAGTAGGCAAATGAATAGTTTGGTTTAAAGCCACACTAGAAACCACCTTAGGCATAAAGGAAGGATTAGTACGTAATGATACCCTGTCCTTATGGAAAATCAAAAAAGGCTCAACCGCCATAAGGGCCTGCAATTCAGAAACCCTTCTTGCAGAAGTAATGGCCAACAAAAAAGCAGTCTTCCATGACAAGTATTTCAATTCAGCAGTAGCCGCAGGCTCAAAAGGTTGTAGAGTAAGTTTCTCCAACACAAAATTGAGATCCCAAGCAGGAGTAGGAGCTCATTGGGGTCTTATATTCTTTGCCCCTCTAAGAAATTGCTTGAACAAAGGATGAGAAAACAATGGTGGGTCACAATCATAGTGAGCTGAAATTGCTGCAGCATGAATCTTAATGGAAGAGAAAGACAAACCTTTGTCTAATAACTCAGTAAGATATTGAAGAGCCACACTCAAATTAGGCTCAGAAATCTCCAAATCCTTTGCTGCGCTCCAAAACAAAAATCTCTTCCATTTTTCTGAGTACACTTTCCTTGTACTAGGTCTTCTGGCTTCCATAATCACATTCAAAACTTGTTGAGGAAGTTGAGACCTGCTGTGTTTCAAAACAGAATATGCCAGGCTGTCAGATGAAGAGTGTGAAGCTTGACATTGAGTAGATGACCGTCCCTCTGAGACAATAGGTGTGGAATCAAAGGTAAAGGCCATGGAGGCTTCCTTACCAGACTCCTTAGTAATGGGTACCAGTGTTGCCGAGGCCAATCTGGAGCTATTAAAATCATTCTTGGCTTGTCTTGTCTGACCTTTAGGAGAAGAGGCAGAGGTGGGAAGGCATACACATGAAGATTTGTCCAACTGAAAGAAAGAGCATCCACTTTCCAAGCTGTGTGATGAAACCATTTTGTGCAAAACTTTGGCAGCTGGTGGTTCAGTGGAGAAGCGAACAGATCTATGTCTGGAGTTCCCCATGACACTGTCAATTTCCGAAATACATGAAGATCCAGTTTCCACTCGTGGGGATCCATGATTTGCCTGCTTAATACATCTGCTAAGGAGTTCTGTGCTCCCGGCAGAAACCTTGCCTGAAGAGTTAGTTGCAAGCTGAGCGCAGTCTCCCATAAAATCATTGCTTGCCTGCATAGAGGATAAGAATGTGTTCCCCTTGTTTGTTGATGTACCACATGACAGTTGTGTTGTCTGTTAGAATCAACACCTGCCCTGGAAGAAGTAACTCCTTGAAAGCCATTAATGCAAACTGGACTGCTAACATCTCCTTCATGTTGATATGTAGATGCTGTAGTCTGGCAGGCCACTTGTCTTGTATCCACTTTCCATTCAGATGAGCTGGCCAAGCTATGTCTGAGGCATCTGTCGTTAGAATCTGACTCGCCTCTGGCCGGGTCACAGAGAGTCCCTTGTTTAGGTGACATTCCTGAGCCCACCACAAAAATTCCTTTTGAATGCAAGGTATTATTTGAATGACAGTGTCCAAATCCTGGCAGTGCTGTCTCCATACATTTTTGAGGTACCATTGCAGCTTCCTCATATGCAGTTTGGCATTGGGAAGCACCAGAATACAAGATGCCATGAACCCTAAGGCTTGAAGGACTGTCCTTGCAGTCAGCCCGGACTGAAGAGATAGTTGATGGAAGTACAGGGAAAGATTCTTTTGTTTGTCCGGGTTAAAAAGGGCCATCTGGGTTGCTGTATTCAGTCTCACACCCAGAAAGCACATGTCTTGAGAGGGTACTAGACTGGACTTTATTTCGTTCACAGAATACCCCAGGCATCTTAACACTGCTATCACATATTCCAAATGCCGTAAAAGGTCTTCCTTTTCTTGAGCCAGAATCAGGCAGTCGTCCAAGTAAGGATAGATTTGTATTCCTTTTAGCCTGAAGTAAGCTATCACTGGAGCCAGAACTTTTGTGAATACTCTGGGCAGTAGCTAAGCCAAAGGGCAATGCAGAGACCTGATAATGGGAATTCCCAGCTCGAAAACGCAGATACTTCCTGCAACTTAGTCTGATAGGCACATGAAGGTAAGCCTCCTTGAGATCTAAAGTTACCATCCAGTGATCTTTGCCCAGTAGAGGTAAAAGCTGTTGTAACGTCAACATTTTGAACTTGGGATTGTCCAGATAAGTGTTGAGGATAGATAAATCCAAAATTGGTCTCCACGTGTTCCCCTTCTTTGGTACTAGGAACAGGCGAGAATAAAATCCTAGGCCCCTTTCTGGCACAGGAACCGGCTGAATGGCCCCTATTTGGAGTAACAGAGAAATTTGCTTGTGAGCCTCTTTTCTTTGTAGAGGAGGAATGTCTGGCATGCCTTTGAAAGGAGGCAAGGTATGGAAATAAAACCTGTAACCGTTTTGAATGATATCCAATACCCATCTGTCCTGGGTAATTAAACTCCAATTTTCTTTGAAAAGTGCCAGCCTTCCTTCCAAAGGTGCTGCCAGAGGAGAAAGCACTGGCAGCTGAAAAGGCAGGTCATTGGGTCTGTTTACGAAAGGGCTGACCCCTGCCCTCACCAGAAGATTGAGCAGGTGAACTCCCTGTTCTAGGCCTAAAAGAACCTTGAGCTCTCCCCCTACCACGTCTAGACCTACCCCTAGACTGGGAATCATAAGAAGGATATGTCCATCCCTTAGTAGGCCAATTTCTACTAAACTTCGGGGGCTGAACCTGCAAAAAATCTTTAAAAGTCTGCATAGACTTAGCCTTGTCCTCCATTTTCTTTAAAACTGCTTCCACAGGCGAACCAAACAACACATCAGACTGTAATGGAGCATCCAAAATCCTTGTCTTAACATGCTCAGCTAAATTCTGATCCCTCAGCCAGGCGTGCCTGAAGAACAGAACCAGTGGCAGCCACCCTCGAAGAGGCCTGCACAGCATCAAAACCACATTGCAAGGAATGCTTACCCACCTGTTCAGACACATGAACTAAATCCTGCAACTCTTTACACTCAATACCTTCCGCCAGAGCATCCACCTTAGACTGCAATTGTGAAAGGAGATAATTTTGATATTTTAACATGTGGAACTGGCAATTCAAAGCCCTCATGGCTAAAGTGGAAGAAGTATACACTTTCTTTCCCCATCTATCCAAAGCCCTTGCCTCTTTATCAGGAGGAACAGGATTTTTAACAACAGAAGCCTTAACACCTTTAGGCCCCTGGGAAACAGTTTCTGGGTCTGCCCTAGGACTCTTAAAAAGGTACTTATGAGCTTCAGGCACCCTATAATACCTGTCCGGTTTAACTGGGGCAGGAGGCAAAGAATCAGGGTTCAGGGAAGCCTCTGCAAAAACATCTTCCACCACATCCAGAACAGGAGGTATAGCTAAAGGCCTATGCTGGGGTAAAAACAAAAATTCCCTAAGCCTCTTCCTGGAATCAGAGAAATCTTGTCCTTCCCATTTAAAATGTTCCCTCATGGAATGAAGAGTCTCTGAAAAAGAAAAATCCTCAGGAGGAGAAGCTGAAGGAGTAGCATCATCCACATCAGAATCAGAATAAGGAGGATACTCCTGTAAGTCTTCAGCCGAAGACTCAGAAGCCTCCGAACACTGCTCAAAACTCTCAAGCTCAGGTTCCACCCTAGGCCTCTTATCAGGAGGGGGCATTGAACCCCTAATCATAGTAATCAAATCTTCTGCCATTTTAAGCATATGTTTCTTAGGCAAAGATCCTGAAGAACTAGGAGAGACACCCACTGAAGCTAAACCTGGCCTGCCTCTCAAAGAAGCCTTGGAAACAGAAGGGGAGGGCCTAACCACCTTAGGAAGGAGGGAGAACAGCCACCTGAGAAGCTCCTTCAGCCTGGCCTACCTCCTGAGAGGACACATCCTGTAACAGTAAAGTCTCCCCCTGAGACTCCAAAGAAACTTCTTGCAGAACCTCCGCTCCACCGAGCCTTCTAAAGAACCGACGTCCGGGACTGACGGTTCTTCCAACCTAGGCTTTGCTGCTTTGTCCTTGCGCTTTTTGATCGTAGCGGGCGTCGGAGCATCCGGCGGCATTTTATAATTACAACGCTTCCCAAAACTAACCTGGCACAGTCTAACCTTCTCTTTATAGTGCGTTTGTTAAATCTAGCACAAGAGCGACATCCACCTACGCCGCTCAGGCCCTAAACAAGGTATACACAAGGTATGGTAATCCCTATGAGGTATCTGTTTCGCACAAGAAATACAGTTATTCACTTTTTCTGACATCCGGTTAAATACTGAGGCAAGAAAAACCAAAATATTCTAACGGGTACTTAGCCAACTTTGATTCGGTCTGAAACTCCGACTTCAGAAAATTTCAGAACGCCAACCTGCACTCGCAAAACTGCTTCTGCATCGGACCATGCGGCAAAAAAGACTGAGGATATGACGTCGGTCATGCGCATTTGTACCCTGACGTCCTGACGTCAGACTAATGCGCCTTGACCGACGTCAGCCATATACTTTGGTATTCGGGCCGACTGTGACAGCGGACTACCCAAGTGTTAGGACTGCAGCAATGTGGGATGAAGAACATCTGCCTTTTGGCCACAAGATGGCCACTATACTGCTGTATTCTAAATTGTGTTCAGTAAACTGGATGTCTCCCTAAGAAAGACAGAGGAAAATGTGGTCTGGGGGTCATAAGTACACATAGGCTATGTCTATGCTATATCATGCAGTGGAGAGTGAAATGGTATTAGTAAATGTAAGCTTAATTTTGGTATGCATCACTCAAGAAGTGGATTCCAGACATGTACATATCATCCTTCCATTGCAAACAGTATCAGCAAGACACATTTTGTAGCACCATCTGTAATTCTGTTGTCTTTGCAAACAGAAAAGATTACACTGGTAAAAAACAAACACAGAGATGAAAAAATGGTAACAAGTCCTGCTTCATTTGTGTACAGGGATAAAGTTCAGACTATAGTGCAGGTGACCAGAATTCAAGCAGCTTGGTCAGTCAGAGGAGTAGGAGTGGAGGGAGGAGGAAAATGATTAGGCTGTGCCAGCTCTCCTCCTTCATGAAGATGGGCAGGGCACACATGTCGTTCTAGAAGACCAGGGATCACAATGAAGGTGCTGTCAAGGGGGTGAAAGCGCCTATGACTTTACCACACCAGAGACATGGATATACCTCACAGGCAGCCCGCTGCATCTTCTCCAGTCACATGCTACTGGCATGTATGCATAGGGAATGTACGGCATCAGCTAAAACATTATTCCCACAGCAAGGATACTGGCTTCACATTTAAGTGAACCCAGCCCTTTCCTCAATGAATGAAATTAATTAGCTGAAGGGTTTTTGGCCTATGAGAACGAGCAGGTCTATATATCAGACAGTGGACTTGATGGTCAGCTGATTGCCAATAAAGTGTTACGTAAAAAAAAAAAATAATAAAGATAAAGTAAATGAAATGCCCAGAACATGTTAAGAAACTTAAAATAGCTGGACACGTAACACAACTAAACAACAATACCTGAAAGAAAAGGATTTGGGCACACTACACTATTGGGTGCAAGTGAATAGGTGAGTGGATCTAATGACTAAGTACAAAACAAAGGAAAATGGAGCAGGGAGGCAATTGGAAGAATTGAAACCAAAGTCAAAGAAATTACACTTCACAGACAGAAAGAGTGGTGAGCCCTAAAGCAAACTTCTTGAGACACCAGTACAATGTAAGTCAACAATGAGATGTAAGGATACCAATGAAATAGGAAAGATCTGTGCAGCAGGATAAGCACCGCTGCTTACAAGTTAAAAGTGCATCACTATCATGAACTTAAAAGACAACAGGTGGTCTTCTAAATACATCTTTAAATGTTTGCTGAAACAAATGCAGCTTTATTCTAAAGACTGTAATCACCTCTCAAACACAGACCACTCTTACTATAGCTGATCATTTGAGATTGTAATCCTTCCTATGAGTGTCTGTCAGTTATATGTCACTACTCCCAAGGACCTCAACTTCAAGCATCCATGCAATCAACCCACAGATAAATGAGCTCTATTAAAAGTGAATTGTAAACACTCTTTTATGGGCCTACTGCTGAAGTTCCAGAAGCTAATACCATATCCTCATCAGATACAGCACAAATTATGATGACAGATAAGATCACTTAGCCCTTTTAAGTCTGTGTATTCCATATTCATTGGGTAAGATGCATGACCTCAGAAATTAGAAGCTTATTTTTTTAAATATACTAGGTAGAAAAGTACACATGGTTAGGTTTTTAACAAGTTGAACTGTCTTCAATGATGAATGTTTCATTGGGCGTGCACCACTTCCTGACAAAAATCCATTTTTAATATTCTCTTTCCTATTATTTTAGGTCACAACCCATGATGTCCACTGCCTGGCTGGGTTAAACACCTAACTTAGCTCTTTCTGATAAAAATGTAACACAATAGGGAGAAAAGCTTCTCAAACATACTGTTGAAGAGATGAGACAGAAAAGCATCCAAAACAACTGATATGATGGGGCTATGAGTAAAATGTAAATTACAGAATTCGAGAAATAGATCTTCATCTAAGAAATGAGCCAAGAGCACAAACATTGGAGAGAAATTCAGTAGGAGTTAAACAAATCAACAATTTTTCCAATGCTTCACAGCTTCACTAATACTGCATACAGTTCTAAATGACATACAAAGAGAGGTGCATCAGGCTGTTGAAAGGAATCCAGAGAAAAGCCACCAGAAAAGTGCATGATGGAGAGCAAAGGATATGACCAAAAACTAGAAGAGCTAAATTTCTTTTCACTAACGATTAGAATTAAGGGGGAACATGACAATGGTGCACAAGATAATGCCAGAGAAATATGAAGGGGTCATGCCAAACAGGATGGACACAGAGGAAGGGGGGGCAAAGGCAGGAGACTGTAGAGACTAAAAATTCACCACGTCTTCAAAAGTATTTAGTCACATAAAGTGGTTACAGACCCATAAACTGAGTGGTGGATAAGAAAACAACACAGGCATTCAAAAGAACATGGTACAGGTAGACAAGGGGTAAAGGAAAACGCAAGGATAAAAAGGAAAAGCAGACTGTTAAATGCACTTAAAGGGTACACTACAGAGGTTTACTGCCTCCTTCTGCCTTCAAGCAAACGTAATGCAATTAATTTGCTCACAGCCACATGGTCTGCAAGTGGAGAATGAGCCAGTCAAACCCACAACTAAAGGATTAAGCTTGTTAATAAACTTATACTTTAATGCTTTGTCAATCTGCCAGACTTTAAAAGAAACACTCAGGCAACTCAGCTAAAAATTTAGAAAATATTGAAATAAATTAAATGGGAACTGTACCAGTCTGTCCAAGTCTAATGAAATATAACCAGTATAAATGTCGAAACATGAGACAAACCAACCCAGGACAAGATAATAAGAGCCATCAACCAGAGGAGAAGTTGTGGACAGCAATTAAAAAAGAGTTGAAGGATTTTATCTGGGAAGGGAAAACAGCAAGGGTCAAGTGGGATAAGATGATTCTACCAATAGAACAAGGTGGACAAGGATTACGTAATTTGAGGTGGTATTTTAGAGCAACACAGTTAAGGCTCTTATACATAGCTCAAGCAGAAAACTGTAATTCAAAGTGGAAATAAATGATGCTGACACAGGGAGGAAGCTCACAAAATAAGGAAAGATTGGGATTTTGGATGCAGACTCTTAAGGAAAACAACCAAAATCATACAGAGTATTATATTCATAAAATAGCAGGGAGTATTCTAAGAACCAAACCAGCACGAGAATGGAGAAAAAAGAATTTGCCAATGGGGTTGACTATGGTCAGGGGTACAGATAATAGGTAAGAGGGGGCTGGAATCTATTGGAGAAAACTGGCAAAGGAACCAAGGTATTGGGAGCAAATCATTAGAAAGGGAAAGGTAATAGAATGGGAAGAGGCCAAGAATTTATGTGGACTGCAGGTTAGAGATTGCCTTCCCTATTAAGGATTGATATCAGAGTATAGGCAAAGAGAAAGAAATAGGGGGCTCCTAAATGAAAGACCAGCACTGGTAGAGTTTTTAATAGAATCTAAACAGAAGCTGCCATTAAAAAAGGAATAATTAGTAAAGCATATAAAATATTGCATGATAATTATAAGAATCAATCAGAGAAGCTTAGAAAGGATTGGGAAGAGAGACTGGATATGCAATTCACAAAGAGACAATGGGGGATGTATGTATATCTCCCAAATACGCAACGAAAGAACAGCAAAAAAGACTTCACAGACCACCAGGCTGTAGTAAAAACATAGAACTTTTAATACAAAATGTAAGCGCTTTCAGGATACACCCTTTGTCAGTCATAGTTTCATAGGTAGGTACTAGGCTATCTGCCCTGGGGCCTATATAGGCCTAGCCAAAAAGGTTCCCTGGCTTTCGCCACCCAAGAAAATTATTTTCTTGTGCCCCTGTCAAGGAGTGACTCAGAAGTGATCCCCGGGGTGAATTTTCTACTTCCCATCCTGTCAAGATTTTTCTTAAAGAGGGCCAATGAGGAACTTTGCTTGACATGCATAGGTAGCTTGTTCCACAGTATGGGAGTTTCTGGGACAGGAAACTATCCCTCCAACATGTTCTGTTTATTGTGGTGACAAGGTTTAGGTCCCTGGAGCGTGTGTTTCGGAGAGATTGGGATTTCTTTAAGTGTAGCCTGTCCAACAGCTCTGGGTTTGACATAGCTTTGTATGTTAGGCAGAGATCACCTCTGAGTAGGTGATACGCGACAGAGTAGAGCTGGAGTTTTTGAGACAGTCTGCATATGGCATCTGTTTGAGGCCGGTAATCTTTTTAGTGAGGTATTTCAGTGGTCTTTCCAATTGTTGTAGGTGTCTTGTGAGATACATGCCAAATGGGGCATTGTACTCTACAATGGGTCTGATGAGGGATGAGTAGAGAGGAACAAAGACCTCTTTTTTTCTAGAGTAGAAGCCTTTTGTGATGAGGTATGCCATGTAGAAGGATTTCCTGACTACTGTGGTGATGTGGTTATCACAGGAAAGACTACTGTCCACCTGTGTCCCGAGGTCCCTTATCACACTTTCAGTGTTTAGTGAGCTACCGCCTAAGCCTGGGATGTTGTCTGGTCCCATGGATGCTGTGTTCTTAGCTTTGAAGTGTGCAGTCTTTACTTGTTCATCAATGATTACAGGGGCTTTGCATTTTTTTGGTATTAAGATGGGCTCTTTGGAGGGTGAAAGGGGGAGTAAAGCTAGCACTGAACCTATCTGCCAGGATGTTGGCATTATCGGTTGGTTCTGTATATTTAGTCCTTATTAATATCATACTAACTAAGAGAATCAGGCTAACCACCTAGAACAATTTAGTTCATTACTACCAAGGTCTTTTGTGGTCTTTAAATTATTGACCTCTGGTTTTGTGATTTATCTGTTATATCTTCTTGCATTCCTCTCATCCAGTCATATATATGTGTTGGATATCCATCTGGTAGTACTCCTCTAGTCAGATTATTAGAACTTATCATTGTATATTTTAGGAATATTATTACGTTGTTGAACCATCTTCCCATACTAACCTTCCTGATTTTTCAGGATGGTGAATTAGTTTTGGTACTTTGTTGAGGCGGCTGGGGTGCCCCTTACCAACTTCTACTTAAATTGGAGCAATTATTGAAGTTTTTTCTGGGTTTGCCAACAACTGCCATTCCCTCTTTTTGCCATTTATTTTATTTTTCATTAGACATTCGCAGCATGGACCTTGAGAGTATATTATCTGGATTATGTGCCGATCGGGAGGATATTGGAGTGTTTGGGATTAATACCTCACCAGGCAGTAATCCAAGTAACAGTGATCAACAGATTTCATCTGACTGTGATATGTCCTTCCATTCTCTTACAAAAGGCCTCAAAACTTTGAGATCCAACATATCGCATTTGAAATTGTTCAGAGCATATTCCAACAAGAATATTGCTCCCAGGGGCTTGAGAATACGGCTCCAACCATTGGTAGGTAGACCGGATGACAAGTTGAATTGTGACTGGAAGGAGGCCTTACAAACTGGGTCTATGTTATTTGTGAATGTTCTCTTACAATACTATGAGAGAATGGTAGATGTGAATATTCAGGAGGTCAAAACATTGTGTTGTGATTGTAAAAAATATGAGTCCCTACCCATATTTCAGGATAACCATAAGAAGTTATCCAAAGAATTGACAAACCACGAAAAAATTATCAAAGAAAGAAAGATTAAAAAATTTCACAGAGATTATTCTGACTACCAAAGGGGACGCCCCTTTGAGCTTAATCGTTCTGTCAGATTTGCAGAGGTTGGTCAGGGGCTTGCCTCTGGTCGCCCCAAGAAAAGACCAAGATCTATTTTGAAAAATAGGGATGGGTTCAACAACAGCACTTCAGGACAGGATTCCTCTCTTACAGATTATGACAGCTCAGGGGACGGGATCACCACACAAAAAGAAAACAAATAAAAATATCCCTTTAGAAATGGTTCCAAACACAGAGGGGGAAGGAAACATAAGAAAAGACCCATTAGAGCATTCCCTGGAGGGCTTGATCCAGAACTTTCTAACATAAGTCAAGATGAACAACTCAACCAAAATGTTTTAAATCTATCTAATGTAAGTTTGTCTGGTGATCAACAAATTCTTTTGAATAAAGGGCTTAGTTTTATACATGGCTTTTTTTCCAATGAATACCACATAGTTACAGATGTTATTGACTTTTGTCGTAGTCTTAACCTCAAGTTGTTTTTTGCAGATGACACATCTCAAAGTTCTAATGAATTCAGAATTGGCAAATCTGAATTCCAGCCTCCTATGAACGAGCATGTGTCGATTTTCATGCAGTCAGTTTTCAGGGACCTACATTTTCAAAATTATGGATATACTATGTTGAGACATAATCTTTCACAACAGAAGAGCATAGCCCTCCAACAGCTACGTAACAACAAGGACATAGTTGTATTACCAGCAGACAAGGGTGGGGCCGTGGTTGTACAAAACATGAGTGATTATCTACAAGAGGGTTTATCCCAGCTATCAGATACAGCATGTTACAAGAACATGGCCATAGACCCAACCCCGAATTTCAAGCACGAAATTGACTCTTTCCTGAATCAAGCTTGTGAGGAGGGCATCATCAGCAAAAAATGTGTTATACAACTTTCGGTCAAGGACCCCCGTAAGCAGATTATGTATTTACTACCCAAGATTCACAAATCATTAACCAAACCTCCGGGAAGACCACTTGTTTCAGGTATTGGTTCTTTGACCGAACCCTTGTCAGCCTTCCTGACAACATCTCAAACCTCTTCTGGGTTTTGTCAGGGCAAGGCTACAGGACACTACACAGTTCCTCCAAATCATTGAGGATACACAATTACAGCCTGGGTGGCTAATGTGTTCACTGGATGTTAAGGCCTTGTATACCAGTATACAACATTGGGCTGGCTTGCAAGCCCTTAAATATTGGTTGGATAGGGCTGGTTTATACTCACCAGGGTTTAATACATTATTGATTTGCATGTCAGAACATGTACTTAATAAAAATGTTTTTTTATTTTCAAGGACAATGCTATTGGCAATTACTGGGTACAGCTATGGGAGCATCTTTTGCTCCCATTTATGCCGACCTGTTTATGGCATTTTTTGAAGAGTGCATGATCTATGATGCATCTCACAATATATACCTGGTAGAAATGGACATCTGGCGTAGGTACCTGGATGACTGTTGGATGGTATGGCGTGCAGATGTGGGATATTTGCATGAATTTGTAGAATATCTCAATGGCAACATCTGAGGAATTTAATTTTCTATTACCTTTGATATGCAGACCATTAATTTTCTGGATGTAACCATTTCAAGAAATCATGATCATACTGTGGCTACCACAGTGTTTCGCAAATACCCCCAATATAATACTCTACTACATGCATCGAGCATGCACCCATGTCATAACATCAGAAACATCCCGGTTTCACAATTTATGCTTATGAAACGCCTTAGTTCTACCAAACCAGATTATGACATTGCTAGTCTTGACTTATGTCGCAGATTTGCCAGTAGGGGGTATAACTTTGCAGATATCAATACAGCATGGACACGATCCTCTCAGATGAACAGGAACAGATTGTTATATTATAAGACTCCTTCTGGAGATTCCAGATCATCTACAATCAGATTTATCACAACATATGGTAGGAACTATTATGTGATTAGGGATATTATAAACAGACATTGGAATATCCTACTAGCCAATGAACAACTCAGATTTTTTTGGGAGAGGAATGTCAATTTTCATATAGAAAAGGCAAAACATTGGGGTCCCATCTATCTCATTACAAACATATTGGTAGTGGTGGAGCAATTCATAAACAGCTTACAATAATGGGACATGAACTATTGGGTACGCATCCATGTGGCCACTGTGGGTCTTGTAAACAGATTACAAAGTCCCAGCACTTTTTGAGTCGTAACACTAGTAAGGTCTTTGATTGCAAAATTTTCAGGAACTGTAGCAGTGATTGGGTTGTTTACCTGGCTTCATGCCATTGTGGGGCATTCTATGTTGGTCAGACTTCTAGGCCACTCAGGTCACGAATAAATGAACATCGAAGTGACATTAAAAACAAAAGGGAGACTAATGCCCTATATCGACATGTTTCTAAACATCAACAAGCACAGTTTATGTTCATGATCATAGACCGAATAGTGGGTGATCGTAGCAACCCACAAGGGTGGCATGGTATCCTAAACCACAAGGAAAAGTACTGGATAATCACTTTGGGCGCACTTTTTCCACCTGGTCTCAATGATCATCTTTAACACTCAGTCCATGCAGAATGGTACATAGGGTTTTAACTTCCACTTCATTTATCATCTATGTCAGGTATAATATTTTCTTAATCATTTATTGTAGATCTTATATATATACATCACCTCATGTATATATAACAATATATTATATATATTTCATGGATTATGATATACGTTTGTAGCTTGAGTCGTTCACTATGCCTGTTTTTGAAATGGGCCCTTTACAGTTTCTTTTTTTACATATATTATAGGGGATAAATTATGACTATGGATGTACATATTTCTATTAACTATAGCCTTTATGGTTCCATAGTTCATTATGATTTTGTTTTTGTGCAGTTTTGAAATTATTTGTTTGGGATGTTAGATAAATATTAGCCATGGTCTCTGGTATAGTGTTAGCCAGTTTACAATACATCATGTATTATTCATGAGTATCAACAGCACATTCACGTGCTTATTGGTTAGCACTATGTATAAATTTGTATATTTTATTGTGATCTCTATGATTGTTTGCTCAACACTGAAGAAGGCATCATATTGCCGAAACCGGTCTGTTTTTTATTTTTACAATAAAAGTCTGGTTATTCACTATCTTGTTTTGGATTGCATATTCGACTGCCAAACTTTGCTGGCCATTTTTGTTTCTTCATGGTTTTGTCTGGCCGTGCATCCCCCGCGTGCATAGCATTTGGTTTGGTCCGTATATTTAGTGCCATTGTGCTGTAGCTTAGAGCAGATCTAAGTGTTGCCACTGAGATTCTTGACATAGCTGTAGCATGCTTTGTGGCTGTCTTTGGAATCAGTGGCGATTTTATTTTCATAACTGGCTTTGGAGGATTTTATGAGGGATCTCAGCTTTTTGCTGAGGCTGACCAGGGATTTCCTCCAATCTTGGGATTTAACTTTTTTTTGTAACAGCTTCTTCCTTCTGTTGTAGAGTTTGTTTATGGCAGGGGAGCACCAGATTGGCTTCCTATTTTTTGGAGGATAGCGTCTTGGTTCTGTTGGGGATGGCAAGATCCATGCACTCGTGTATGTGCTTATACAGTGCATTTGTGTAAGATTCAGCAGTTGTACCTCTATTTTCATATACACGGAAACAAACAAAAACCTTTTTAAAAGTATTTAAAAACCAATAAGCCAATACGCATCAAGATCTAATCAGCTAAGTCACAAGCCTATGCCTCCTAAGAAGAGGTTTTAAAGGTACCACTCCATTGAGTCCTGGACGTCTGTCATCTCCTAGCCTTATAATCCATTGTATCTCACAATATTCAGTCTGATTGACAATATCGCTCCCTCTGGCATTCACCTTAACCAGTTGTAAAACCATGAAAGTAAAGTGGTGTCCTGGATGTTCTTTTATATGTTGAAAGAGAGCATTATGTGTATTGGTCAAACGTATGGCTGATAAATGTTTCAGAATCCTATCCTTAAGTTTACAGTTGATCTTCCCAACATAAAATGATGTGCAGCACAGGCACCTAGCCAGGTACATAACATTCATTGAATTACAATTTGCCAACAGTTTAGGTTAAAATACCCTACTGTCAATAGGATGTACAAAGTCTTGAATTCTAGAGATTAAAGGGCATGCTTTACAGTGCTGACAGGGATATGTACCCATTTTATCTGCTTGCTGTTCAAGTACCTTCTTCTCATCGTAGTTCTTGTCACAGGATCTGTTTAAGATTCCTGTTCCTCTTAAAAACAAAATTTGGTGCTGCTCCCACTATTTCTTTTAAAGTATCATACATTTGTAGAATTTTCCAGTTACCCCAGATTACATCACAAACCCCTTTTATATCGTTACTATACAAATTCAGTTTACTTCTAGGCTGAGCCTGCTTCAATGAGTTACTTGTCCTATATTTAATACCTTTCTTAGAGAACCATGGTGCTGCCACTGTATCTCTGCTCTGTACAGCAACAAAAACATGCTTTTCCACTTCCTTAGTGCAGTACCCCCTCTCAGCAAATTTGGCAGTCAAAGCTACTCATTTCTGATTTAAATCTTCCTCATTCATACAAAGTCGCGAGGTTCTGACAGCCTGCACTGCACTTTGATCACATTACGAAAAATGTAATTGGGGTGCATACTATCTTTAGCTAGCAGGCCATTCCTCTAGCATGGTTTTCTAAAAATCTTGGTGTTAAAACAATTCAGCTCATCCCTTTGTAACACAACATCCAAAAAATCAGTTTCATTATAGGAGTACTGCATAGTAAAACGCAAAAAATTAGTAGTGGATTCTAAATAAG
The DNA here is from genome assembly GCF_019279795.1 of Protopterus annectens. NCBI lineage: Eukaryota > Metazoa > Chordata > Ceratodontiformes > Protopteridae > Protopterus > Protopterus annectens. The sequence goes on from NC_056735.1 coordinate 1,843,712,388, forward strand.
ATATAAAATCATTCAAAGCTTCAACACTGCCTTCCCATAACAGGAAGACATCATACACAAAGCAGGTATAGAATAAGAGTGAATGTTTCCATTCATGATCTTTATCGAACAAAACCTCATCCTCCCACTGGGCAAGCACCAGGTTCGCACATGAATTGACACAGGTGGTACCCATGGCAACCCCCCATCTCTGCCCGTAATGTTGCTGTTCAAACAAAAAGATGTTGTTTTCAAGTAATCATTGCAGTAATCATACTACCCGTGTCATTCTTTTCTTATCCAAAGTGCCATTAAGCCTTAAAAGCTGTTTAACCCAGCCACTGGGGATGCACAAGCCAGTGCATTTCTTTGTGCCGGTACCAAGCCCGGATAAATGGGGAGGGTTGTGTCAGGAAAGGCATCTGGCGTAAAAATTCTGCCACATCACTTATGGCACAAAAATTTCATATTTCCATACCGGATCAGTCGAGGCCCGGGTTAACAACAACCGCCACCAGTACTGTTAGCCAACAGGGTGCTGGCGGAAATTGTGTTACTGTTGGCCAAAGGAGAAGAGGCGGGCGAAGGCATGCCTGAAGGCAGGAAGAGAGGAGGAAGGTTAGGAGTGTAGCAGTGAGGGTAGGAACTTTGAATGTTGGCAGTATGACTGTATAGGAAGAGAGCTAGCTGATATGATGGAGAGAAGGAAGGTTGATATATTGTGCGTGCAAGAGACCAGATGGAAGGGAAGTAAGGCCAGGTGTTTAGGTAACGGGTTCAAATTGTTCTATCATGGTGTGGATGGCAGGAGAAATGGGGAAGGGGTTATACTAAAGGAACAATATGCCAAGAGTGTTTTAGACGTGAAGAGAGTGTCTGACAGAGTAATGTTTATGAAGCTCGAAATTGATGGTGTAATGATGAATGTTGTTAGTGCATATGCTCCACAAGTTGGGTGTGTGATGGATGAGAAAGAGAAATTTTGGAGTGAGTTGGATGAAGTTGTGGTGAGTGTACCCAAGGGTGAAAGACTAGTGATTGGAGCAGACTTTAATGGGCATGTTGGTGAAGTGAACAGAGGGGATGAGGAAGTGATGGGTAGGTATGGTGTTAAGGAGAGGAATGCAGAAGGTCAGATGATTGTGGATTTTGCGAAAAGGATGGACATGGCTGTGGTGAATACGTATTTTAAGAAGAGGGAGGAGCACAGGGTGACATACAAGAGTGGAGGAAGATGCATACAGGTGGATTATATCCTATGTAGGAGGGCCAGTATGAAGGAGATTGGAGACTGTAAAGTGGTGGCAGGGTAAAGTGTAGTTAAGCAGCATAGAATGGTGGTCTGTAGGATGACGTTGGTGATCAAGAAAAGGAGGAGGAGTGTGAAAGCAGTGCCAAGGATTAAATGGTGGAAGTTAAAAAAGGGTGATTGTGAAGTGGAGTTTAGGGAAGAGTTAAGACAGGCACTGGGAGGCAGTGGAGAGTTACCGAATAGCTGGGTAAATACAGCAGAACTAGTAAGGGAGACTGCTAGAAAGGTGCTTGGTGTGACATCTGGACAGAGGAAAGAGGACAAGGAGACCTGGTGGTGGAATGAGGAAGTACAGGAGAGTATACAGAGGAAGAGGCTGGCGAAGAAGAAGTGGGATTGTCAAAGAGATGAAGAAAGTAGACACGAGTATAAGGAGATGAGGCGCATGGCAAAGAGAGTGGTGGCGAAAGCTAAGGATAAGGCGTATGGAGAGTTGTATGAGAGATTGGACACTAAAGAGGGAGAAAAGGACATGTACCGATTGGCTAGACAGAGGGACAGAGCTGGGAAAGATGTGCAGCACATAAGGGTGATAAAGGATAGTGAGTGAAAGGTACTCACAAGAGAGGAGAGTGTGTTGAGTAGATGGAAAGAGTATTTTGAGAGGCTGATGAATGAAGAGAATGAGAGAGAGAGAAGGTTGGATGATGTGGGGATAGTGAAACAGATTAGCAAGGAGGAAGTAAGGACAGCTATGAAGAGGATGGAGAATGGAAAGGCTGTTGGCCCAGATGACATCCCAATGGAAGCATGGAGGTGCTTAGGAGAAATGGCAGTGGAATTTTTAATTAGATTGTTTAATGAAATTTTGGAAAGTCAGAGGATGCCTGAGGAGTGGAGAAAAAGTGTTTTGGTACCCATCTTTAAGAATAAGGGTGATGTGCAGAGCTGCAGTAACTACAGAGGGATAAAACTGATCAGTCATAGCTTGAAGTTATGGGAAAGAGTAGTAGAAGCTAGGTTAAGAAGGGAGGTGATGATTAGTGATCAGCAGTATGGTTTCATGCCAGGAAAGAGCACTACAGATGCAGTGTTTGCTCTGAGAGTGTTATTGGAGAAATACAGAGAAGGTCAGAAGGAGTTGCATTGTGTATTTGTAGACTTGGAGAAAGCATATGACAGGGTGCCTAGAGAAGAGTTGTGGTATTGTATGAGGAAGTCGGGAGTGGCAGAGAAGTATGTAAGAGTGGTACAGGATATGTACGAGGGTAGTGTGACAGTGGTGAGGACGGCAGTGGGAGTGACAGATCCATTTAAGGTGGAGGTGGGATTACATCAAGGATCAGCTCTGTGTCCTTTCTTATTTGCAGTGGTGATGGACAGGTTGACAGATGAGATCAGACAGGAGGCCCCGTGGACTATGATGTTTGCAGATGACATTGTGATCTGTAGTGAAAGTAGGAATCAGGTTGAGGAGACTCTGGAGAGGTGGAGATATGCTCTAGAGAGCAGAGGAATGAAGGTCAGCAGGGCTAAGACAGAATATATGTGTGTACATGAGAGGTAGGGTAGAGGAATGGTGAGGATGCAGGGAGTAGAGTTGGTAAAGGTGGACGAGTTTAAGTACTTGGGATCAACAGTTCAGAGTAATGGTGAATGTGGAAGAGAGGTGAAGAAGACAGTACAGGCAGGGTGGAATGGGTGGAGAAGAGTGTCAGGAGTGATTTGTGACAGACGGGTACCAGTAAGAGTGAAAGGGAAGGTCTACAAGAGGGTAGTGAGACCAGCTATGTTATATGGGTTGGAGACAGTGGCATTGACAAAAAGGCAGGAGTCAGAGCTGGATGTGGCAGAGTTAAAGATGTTAAGATTTGCACTCGGTGTGACTAGGATGGATAGGATTAGGAATCAGTATATTAGAGGGACAGCTCATGTTGGACAGTTTGGAGACAAAGCAAGAGAGACAAGATTGAGTTGGTTTGGACATGTGCTGAGGAGGGATGATGGGTATATTGGGAAAAAGATGCTAAGGATGGAGCTGCCAGGTAAGAGGAAAAGAGGAAGGCCTAAGATACGGTTTATGGACGTGGTGAGAGAGGACATGTAGGCGGTTGGTGTGACAGAGCAAGATGCAGAGGATAGGAAGAAATGGAAAGAGATGATCCGCTGTGGCGACTCCTAACGGGAAAAGCCGAAAGATGATGATGATGATAAAAATCAGGTGACAACCCAGTACTATAATTCATGAAAATCCAAGCCAATTGTGTGCCCAACACTACCACCTTAAAGAACACATTGCAAAAGATAGACACTACAAAACAGGTGAAGCCCTTGCCAACAAATTCTGGGACCATTCCACAATTAACTTTAACACAACAGCAAGTGATAAATGCACAATTTTATCACACTGTTGATAAATGTTTCACCGGGTCTATATTATAATCTCGAAGGTTTAAAACTTCGAATCACTAAAGATCGATTTAGTTATCGAAGTCTTAAACCATCGAAACAAAAAAAAATACTAAATTAAAAAAAAAAACTAAATAGTGTTTAGGCAGGGGGGCAAGCCCCTGCACCCCCCCCCTACTTAAATATACCAACTCCGAGAACGCACTACATTGAAGTAAATGGAAATCTCCCCGTACGGAGATTTTCCATTTAAATGTTCGATGTAATGCACTTTCAGTATTCTCGTGTCGACAATATCGTATTTGATGTTGTCAGACTTCGAGATTTTAGTATAGACCCGTTTCACCAACCATGTCCACATAATATTTAAATATGGTGGGAGACTCAGAAACAAACCTCAGGGGTTGAATTCTAAAATATCCAAAAATAAATAAAGGCTGCTCTCAAAACATAATTCCTTTTAGCTTTAACAAATCAGGTTCAATCGAGCCAAAAATCTTATGCACGTTCCATAACAGTGGATTGGTGAACGGTTCCATCTTCATCACCGGGGACCAAATCTGCAGGATTTCAGTCAGCTTAGTATCTAAAACTTTCTCAAGCTACAAACAAGCCCTATCCTTCTACCCATAATGATCTGACAATATGTCTCCTCTCTTGATCATGTGCATGCTACTCAAACACAGCACTGTGAAAAGAAATATCACAAAGATCACAATACATACTTCAGGTGACTGCTACTCTAAGACACGGGAAAGAAGGGTGGTATGTTGACAAGAAATAACCTGCTCATTTAGATCAGTTATGATAAGTACATAACTTTTCTCATCTGGTATGAAAAGGTCCATCCTTGTCAACCAGCATGACAGAATCCTAAGCTTACCTCCCTGGCTGATCATCAAAGGAACATACCTCTGATCACTGTGGCTCTAAAAGAAGACCTAATATGGAAATCATATCCATCCTACAGTGTCTTTTAAAAGTATTTAATAAAGCCCAACAGCAGCTGCACAAATATCACCTAAAGACTCATTTTTCAAAAATGTCCCAAACAGGCATCCATTGCTCTAGTTGGGTGTAACATAGGCACAAAGGGAACTGTGTTGAAGTGATTTGATTCTGCCCACTTAAAATGTGGGCTGTCTGTAGACATCCATGCAATGCAAAAGGTATTCATATTTACTTAAAGTTTGAAAAGAAAACAGGTAAATGGATGGATTAATTATGGTTCATCTCAGTATAACCTCATGAACAGAAGCAGGGTTGGTTTACAACACTCTATCCTTATGGAAAACTAGATAAAGAGATTTCACAGATTTCACAGGTAAGGCCTGAGTCCCAGAAATCCTTTTTGCCATAGTAATAGCAACTAGAACAAGCATCGTCCGAAAAGCCATTCCATTCTGCTTCAGGTTCAGTAGAATACAAGATTAATTTTTCAACATGGGTTCAAAAGAAAGAAGAGTTAATTTTTCTAACAAGAAATACAAATTCCAAGGAGGGACAGAATTCTTGACAGGAGGCAGGATGATGAATGTAACCATCAAGAAAGTTTTGCAAACTTTTTGGGATGCCAAAGATACAGTGTTGGAGCATTAAGGAAAGTTGTTTATAGCTAAACGGTAGACTTTTATAGAAAGTAACCCAGGCCTGTATCAAACGTCTGGGAAAACAATCTATGAATGCTCGCCCTCGGAATATAAAGGGGCCAAACTCCTTGGAAGTAGCCCAAACAGAAAATGTATCCATTTATTCTTGTACATTTTCCTGGTACAGAGTTTCCAGAGAAAAATAAGGATATGGACCATCCTAGACAGGTATAATGGGCTGTGGCCATCAGTAGAACTGGAGTAACCATGCTGATATATGAAGTGAGCAAAGGTCTAGGCACTGTTTGCCAGACAGGTGAGCTATCAGTTTTGGAGGCTCTAAGATGTAGTGGTTTCTCCACAAGTCTAAGCCACAGCAAAGACAGCCACATTTTAAAGGCCAGAACAGTGCTATGAGAATGACTCTGAGCTTGTTCTGTTTGGCTTTGTGGAAAACCTTTAGAGTAAGATGAAATGGGAGAAAAGTGGAAGAGTCCTAAAGGGCCATTCTCTGGATAAAAGCATCTTTGGGAAGTTGCCCTGGTGAAGGAATGAGACAGAATTTGCTGGCACTGCTCAGGGATGCAAAGAGGTCTCACTAAGGGTTCTCTCACTGATGAATAACTTTGTTGCTACAAGTGGGCTGAGGAACCACTCATAAGGCTTCAGCAGTGACTAAGCCACCTGTTTGCTACAGAACTGACCTCACTAGAAATGTGACTGGTTACCAAAAAGTGTTTATTTGATGTATCCAATTTCCATACTCTCATTATTCCTTGAAAAAGAGAGGAGTAGTAGTAATAGTACGGGCGGTTGGTGACTTCAAAACAAGGCAGGGGCTGCAGGAAGCAAATGAATGGGTTTAGCAAACTGGAATGGAGTGGGGCTACATTATGACAGGGTCAGCTTTGAGCATAACAATTTTAAATAAACAACTGGTGATGCGCAATGCCACAGTTTCTCAGTAATAGTCTTTCTTTTCAGACTTTGTACCAGACAGAATTTGGAAAAGGGAGAAGATTTAAGACACATGAGGTGGCTGAATAGATTTCACTATCTTCTTCTTCTTTCGGCTTTTTCCCGGTTAGGGGTCGGCACAGCGAATCACCTGTCTGCTCATGATTGGAAGTGGAGTTTTACGGTGTCGAGTTGCCAGCCCGGCGCCCAACCTTCCACAGAAGGCACACACATGCACACACTCACACCTAGGGCCAATTTAGAGTGTCCAATCCACTTACAGCATGTCTTTGGGATGTGGGAGGAAACCGGAGGAAACCCACGCGACCACAGGGAGGACATGCAGACTCCGCACAGAAGGTACCCCAGCCGAGGATTGAACTGGAGAAAATGTAAAAAGCAATTAATATACATTATTCAGTTTTCATTATTATTTTAAATATTGGACTTGTATATTTTTCTCTTTTAAGTGTGTATGTGAAACAGTTTGAGTCAGGTGACTTTACTGACTATTTAAGGGATGTGTTTGCATTGTACTGTAGCTCTGAAGTTGTTCCTGTGAAAGGGCAAAGGCTCAACAATTAGTGCAGTTTTTCATAGGTTCATAGGTGTGTACTAGGCTAATGGCCCTGGTGCTTTACAAGCCTAGCCCACAGAAGTGCCCTGGCATTGTGCCACCCAACGTTAGTTCCCAGTGCCTCTATCAAGTACAGCCACTGCAGTGATCCCCGGGGTTTTCTGTTGTCCATTGCCATATACTGCTATTTGCTATCTTTACTGTTTTTCACTTGCATTGTGCTCGTATTAGTACACTGCTGTGTCCTACAGTTAGCCTGCACTCCCTGGCTTTCGAGTGACTTTGTTTTTTTCCTGTGGATTTTTGTAGGTTCTTAGTGGTTTTGGCCTTTTATTGGTTTGCATTTACAGGATGGAAGCACTTCTGTGGGGGGTTTTGACAATGGCATTGATGGGAACCTAGATTTGACAACACACCCCTTTGCTGTTTGAATTTGCTGATCTTACCCAGTCATTGAAGAAGCTTTTGGCATGTGTGCAAGAAGTACTTATGAACATACAACAACATGGAGTTATTTCTTCTACCTCTACTAGTTGCAGACATGGAGGTAATATTGGGATCACTAAATGTTCAGTTTCGGAACATGAAGTCCATGAACAACAGAAACAATCTACTGGTGGTCAATGCAACTCTTGTTTTCATTTGGAAAGTTTTTGCAAGTGAGCAACACTCCATTTGAGTTTAATAAAACTTATTTCAGTAACATTACAGCTGATAATCACAGCATCTCAGGGACTGTCAGCAGCTCATTTTTGAGCTAGAAAAACAGACTGAGCTTGACATTTTTTTATCTGGAACATTGCATTGCTTTACAGCAAGTTCTATTCAGACGTAAAGTTTTTAAATTGCCGAATGGAACACGGAACAGAACATAAAGATTTATTGTACAATAAGCTCGTTGATTTGTTCAACAATACAGGCTTGAAAGTTAAGAGATTTCTTGTTTCTGACTAAAAAGTTAAGTTAGGGACTCTTACAGAAGTTGTCAGAAGTTCAGATGAAAAAATTAATAAAAATAGACATTTCCAAAATTGTTTGAATACAACAGCATTGGGGCTAGACTTGATAGGCATGTTGCAACAAACCGAAAAAAATATTAAGGGATTCAAATATGTATGCCAGTGGGAATGTCTATCCTATTAAAAAACAAACCAAAGTTGCTGAAAAGGTGGTTTTTGATGCTCAAAAATGGACGTCTACTCCTGTCTATGCAAATACAAAGAAACAAATACTCCGGTCCATCAGGAATTATTTTAATGAACAATTGGGTGTTTCACTGGTTCATTCTGACTAAACAAGTTTAACAGTTTGTATGTGGGGACAAATTTTGTAAAACCTATTGACGTTCCTGTCTTACCAGCCCGTTTTCAGAACACAGTTTCAGCGATTTTGGGGGTGAATCAAAACTATCCAAAGGGGAAACGGAAGGAGAGGAGAGAGGCAGAGGGAAGAGAACTTGACTGAATCACATGCTTTGAACAATGTTTATTCTGTCCAGAATTTTAGGCATTTTGATGTTCAAGACAGCCATTTAGATGTTCTTAGACAAGGTTTTTCTTTCATCCCTTCAGGTAGACCCAGTATAAACAATACAGTAAAGGATCTCAAGTTATATGTACATAAATTAAATTTACATTATATACTACGCAGCATAAATATTTCTACCGATGATCCTTCTGGTCATTTTAACAAAAAAAGCACATTTAATCCATCACTCCACCATATCTTACAGTTTTTTTCAGAGAGCTGTGAAATGGACATTTGAGAACTAATAGGTGCTCCACAGACCTTAACTTTTTTTAATTTGACTTAGTCAAAAAAGCTAAGTGGCTCAGAATCATGAAAGCTGATAAAGGAATGGTGTGCTGATGAATACCAATGACTACATTAGTGTTATGCTAGATATACAAGTGGATACGATGTTATATGAAAAAAAGTTGATTAATGAAATTAATCATAATTATCATCAGGTTGATGGCATTTTACATGATTTAACATTGATTTGACCATCACATAGTAAGTTTTTCGAGTTTTTGCAAGTTAAATTCCCAAAAATAGGGCTTTTTTTGTATCCCCAAAAAGTACAGTTTTGTACCTACCATAAATGTAGATGTTCGAGGATCCCATTGCTGCAGTCCTAACTATTGGGTATAGTCCGCATCCAGTCGGCCCGAATACCAGAGTATAAGGCTGACGTCGGTCAGGGCGCATTAGACTGACGTCAGTACGTCAGGGTACTAATGCGCATGACCGACGTCATATCCTCAGTCTTTTCTTGCCCCAGATGTCAGAAGATCCTAAAAAGACAAGGCCCAAAATACCTGCACCAAAAATATGTACAATATATACAAGAATATATACAAAAAATATATATATAAGCATGTAACCACACCTACACAACCACCCCTAAACACAGAGGGGAAGGAGGGAGGGTAAATTGGACTGCAGCAATGGGATCCTCGAACATCTACATTTATGGTAGGTACAAAACTGTACTATGTTCTTCGTTCCCCATTGCTGCAGTCCTAACTATTGGGTAGAATCCCAAAGCAGAGGTAAGGGAGGCTGGCAAATCATAAAGAAACAGGAGCTGACAACATGCCTTGCAAAACAGCTGTGGCAAAACCAGCCCTAGACTTAGAGTAGATAGGTAGGTGATAATGCTTAGAGAAAGTATGCACTGAACTCCAAGTAGCTGCTTCCAAAATATCCTTAGTTGCCACCCCCCTTAGAAATGCTGTTGAAGTGGCAGTAGCCCTAGTGGAATGAGGCCTAATCCCAGCTGGAACCTTCTTGCCATGATGGGAATAACAAAATGCAATGCAAAAGCCAATCCACCTAGAAATAGTTTGTTTTGACACAGGCTTGCCCTGTGAACTCAAAGCAAAAGAAACAAACAACTGCTGAGACTGCCTAAAATCCTTAGTCCTGCTTAAATAATAACGCAATTGCCTGTGTACATCTAAAGTGTGCAAAATCTTTTCCCCTTTATTTTGGGGATCTGCATAAAAAGTAGGCAAATGAATAGTTTGGTTTAAAGCCACACTAGAAACCACCTTAGGCATAAAGGAAGGATTAGTACGCAATGATACCCTATCCTTATGGAAAATCAAAAATGGCTCTACTGCCATAAGGGCCTGCAACTCAGACACCCTTCTTGCAGAAGTAATAGCCAACAGAAAAGCAGTCTTCCAAGACAAGTATTTCAATTCAGCAGTAGCCGCAGGCTCAAAAGGTTGTAGGGTAAGTTTTTCCAACACAAAATTGAGATCCCAAGCAGGAGTAGGAGCTCTAATGGGGGTCTTATATTCTTTGCCCCTCTAAGAAACTGCTTGAACAAAGGATGCGAAAACAATGGTGGGTCACAATCATAGTGAGCTGAAATTGCTGCAGCATGAATCTTAATGGAAGAGAAGGACAAACCTTTGTCCAATAACTCAGTAAGGTATTGAAGAGCCACACTCAAATTAGGCTCAGAAACCTGCAAATTCTTTGCTGTACTCCAAAATAAGAATCTCTTCCATTTTTCTGCGTACACTTTCCTTGTACTAGGTCTTCTAGCTTCCATAATCACATTTAAAACTTGTTGAGGAAGTTGAGACCTGCTGTGTTTCAACACAGAAGATGCCAGGCTGTTAGATGAAGAGAGTGAAGCTTGACATTGAGCAGATGACCATCCTTCTGAGATAACAGATGAGGAATCAGAGGTAAAGGCCATGGAGGCGTCCTTACCAGACTCCGTAGTAGTGGGTACCAGTGTTGCCGAGGCCAATCTGGAGCTATCAAAATCATCCTTGGCCTGTCTTGCCTGACCTTTAATAGTACCTTTGGAAGAAGAGGCAGAGGAGGAAAGGCATACACATGAAGGTTTTTCCAACTGAAAGACAGAGCATCCACTTTCCAAGCTGTGTGATGAAACCCCTTTGTGCAATACTGTGGCAGCTGGTGGTTTAGTGGAGAAGCGAACAGATCTATGTCTGGAGTTCCCCATGACACTGTCAGTTTTTGAAATACATGAAGATCCAGTTTCCACTCGTGGGGATCCATGATTTGTCTGCTTAACACATCTGCTAAGGAGTTCTGTGCTCCGGCAGAAACCTTGCCTGAAGAGTTAATTGCAAGCTCAGCGCAGTCTCCCATAAAATCATTGCTTGCCTGCATAAAGGATAAGAATGTGTTCCCCTTGCTTGTTGATGTACCACATGACAGTTGTGTTGTCTGTTAGAATCAACACCTGCCCTGGAAGAAGTAACTCCTTGAAAGCCATTAATGCAAACTGGACTGCTAACATCTCCTTCATGTTGATATGTAGATGCTGTAGTCTGGCAGGCCACTTGTCTTGTATCCACTTTCCATTTAGATGAGCTCCCCAAGCAATGTCCGGGGCATCTGTCGCAAAGATCTGACTCGCCTCTGGCGGGTCACAGAGAGTCCCTTGTTTAGGTGACATTCCTGAGCCCACCACAAAAATTCTTTTGAAGGCAAGGTATTATTTGAATGACAGTGGGTAAATCCTGGCAGTGCTGGGTCCATACATTTTGAGATACCATTGTAGCTTCCTCATATGCAGTTTGGCATTGGGAAGCACCAGAATACAAGATGCCATGAACCCTAATGCTTGAAGGACTGTCCTTGCAGTCAGCACGGACTGATGAGATAGTTGATGGAAGTAAAGTGATAGACTCTTTTGTTTGTCCGGGGTTAAAAAGGCCATCTGGGCTGCTGTATTCAGTCTCACACCCAGAAAGCACATGCCTTGAGAGGGTACTAGACTGGACTTTATTTCGTTCACAGAATACCCTAGGCATCTTAGCACTGCTATGACATGTTCCAGATGCTGTAGAAGGTCTTCCTTTTCTTGAGCCAGAATCAGGCAGTCGTCCAAGTAAGGATAGATTTGAATTCCTTGAAGCCTGAAGTAAGCTATCACTGGAGCCAGAACCTTTGTGAATACTCTGGGCGCAGTAGATAAGCCAAAGGGCAATGCAGAGAACTGATAATGAGAATTTCCAGCCCGAAACCGCAGATACTTCCTGCAACTTAGCCTTATAGGCACATGAAGGTAAGCTTCCTTGAGATCTAAAGTTACCATCCAGTGATCTTTGCCCAGCAGAGGTAAAAGCTGTTGTAACGTCAACATCTTGAACTTGGGAATGTACAAAAACGTGTTGAGGAGAGATAAATCCAAAATTGGTCTCCACGTGTTCCCCTTCTTTGGTACTAGGAACAGGCGAGAATAAAATCCTAGGCCCCTTTCTGATACAGGGACTGGCTGAATGGCCCCTATCTGGAGTAACTGAGAAACTTGCTTGTGAGCCTCTTTTCTTTGTGTAGGAGGAACGTCTGGCATGCCTTTGAAAGGGGCATTGTATGGAAATAAAATCTGTAACCGTGGTGAATGATATCCAACACCCATTTGTCTTGAGTAATTAAATCCCAATTTTCTTTGAAAAGAGACAGTCTTCCTCCCAAAGGAGCTGCCAGACGGGAATCTACTGGCAGCTGAAAAGACAGGTCATTGGGTCTGTTTACGAAAGGACTGACCCCTGCCCTCACCAGAAGTCTGAGCAGGTGAACTCCCTGTTCTAGGCCTAAAAGAACCTTGAGCCCTGCCCTACCACGTCTAGACCTACCCCTAGACTGGCAATCATAAGCAGGATATGTCCTCCCCTTAGCAGGCCATTTTCTACTAAACTTCGGTGGCTGCACCTGCAAAAATCTTTAACAGTTTGCATAGACTTAGCTTTGTCCTCCATTTTCTTTAAAACTGCTTCCACAGGCGATCCAAACAACACATCAGACTGTAAAGGAGCATCCAAAATCCTTGTCTTAACATGCTCAGCTAAATTCTGATCCTTCAACCAGGCATGTCTGCGAAGAACAGAACTGGTAGCAGCCACCCTCGAGGAGGCCTGTACAGCATCAAAACCACATTGCAAAGAATGCTTACCCACTTGTTCAGACACATGAACCAAATCCAGCAACTCTTTACACTCAATACCTTCCGCCAAAGCATCCACCTTAGATTTCAATTGTGAAAGGAGATAATTCTGATATTTCAGCATGTGAAACTGACAATTCAATGCTCTCATGGCTAGAGTGGAAGAAGTATACACTTTCTTTCCCCACCTATCCAAAGCCCTTGCCTCTTTATCAGTGGGAACAGGATTTTTAACCACAGAAGCTTTAACACCTTTAGGCCCTTGAGAAATAGTTTCTGGGTCCGCCCTAGGACTCTTAAACAAATACTTATGAGCTTCGGGCACCCTATAATACCTATCAGGCTTAACAGGAGCAGGAGGCAAAGAGTCAGGGTTCAGGGAAGCCTCTGCAAAAACATCTTCCACCACATTCAACACAGGAGGAATAGCTAAGGGCCTATGCTGGGGTAAAACAAGAATTCCCTAAGCCTTTTCCTGGAATCAGAGTAATCCTGGCCTTCCCATTTAAAGTGCTCCCTCATGGAATGCAGTGTCTCTGAAAATGAGAAATCCTCAGGAGGAGAAGCTGTAGGAGTGGAATCATCCACATCAGAATCAGAATAAGTAAGATACTCCTGCAAGTCTTCCATGAAGACTCTGAAGCCTCTGAACACTGTTCAAAACTATCAAACTCCGGTTCCACCCTAGGCCTCTTATCAGGCGGGGGCATAGAACCTCTAATCATAGTAATCAAATCTTCTGCCATTTTAAGCATATGTTTCTTAGGTACAGAACCCAAAATGCTAGGAGAAGCCCCCACTGAAGCTGAACTAGGCCTACCTCTCAAAGAAGTTTTGGCAACAGAAGGAGAGGCTCTAACTACCTTGGGAAGAGAGGGAAGAACAGTCACCTGAGAAGCCCCTCAGCCTGGCCTACCTCCTGAGAAGGCACATCCTGTAACAGTAAAGTTTCTGCCTGGGACTCCATGGAAACTCCTGGCAAAACCTCTGGCTCCACTGAGCCTTCTAAAGAACCGACGTCCGGGACTGCGGTTCATCAACCCTAGGCTTCGCTGTTTTGTCCTTGCGCTTCTTGGGAAGCGGGCGCCGGAGCATCCGGCGGCATTTTATAATTGCAACGCTTCCCAAACACTAACCTGGCACAGTCTAACCTCCTCTTAATAGTGCGTTTGTTAAACCTAGCACAAGAGCGGCAACCAACAACGTCGTGCTCAGGCCCTAAACAAGGTATACACAAGGTATGGTAATCCCTATGAGGTATCTGTTTCCCACAAGAAATACAGTTATTCACTTTTTCTGACATCCGGTAAAATACTGAGGCAAGAAAAAACCAAAATGTTCCGCAACGGGGTACTTAGCCAACTCTGTTTCGGTCTGAAACTCCGGTTTCGGAAATATTTCAGAACGCCAACCTGCACTCGCAAAACTGCTTCTGCATCGGACCATGCGGCAAAAAAAGACTGAGGATATGACGTCGGTCATGCGCATTAGTACCCTGACGTACTGACGTCAGTCTAATGCGCCCTGACCGACGTCAGCCTTATACTCTGGTATTCGGGCCGACTGGATGCGGACTATACCCAATAGTTAGGACTGCAGCAATGGGGAACGAAGAACATCTCGTAAGTCAGTTCTTGAGGGAGATCTTCCTTCTTTTTGACCTATCATAGCAGCAGATGGAGAAAAAAAAATGAAATTATTTCAGTTTTTTTTGGATTCAATTATGAATCCATTAGTTCACAATTCCAAGTTCTGTCTTAAAAAACTCTTGATCTTTGTTGAATTTGTTGTGACAATATATTTTTACAGGTAGAGAAAAACTTGTTTATTTTGGATGTTGTGTCACTTTACACTTCTGTACCACAGAATATAGGATTAGAGTTTCTCAGAAAATATTTATGCAAGTTTACAGATTATGGCGTTAAATTTATTAACACAGTTTGTACTCTCATTGAGCTAGTCCTGAACAATTTTTTTTGTTTGATGGGAGTTTATTTTAAACAGAAAAAAGATGTTGCTATGGGTGTCAGAATGGTACCCTCCTTTACCAACTTTGTGATGAACTGGTGGGAGCAGGAATTTTTCACAGCACATGCTTTATTTCACAAGGTAGGGCTTTATAGGATGTACATAGATGATTTGTTTTTTTTTGTTTTTTTTTTGTCTGCGAAGGCAATTCAAAGGAATTTAATACTTTTATTGCTGACCTAAATTTGAGTACAGGTTTTTATTTTTACCAAGGGATGTACTGGTACTGTGGTTAATTTGCTGGACATTGAAATTTCAATGGATCCTGTTGGACGTTCTTTTGAAAGTATAATTTTTAGAAAGGCTACTTTTGTTAATAATTACTTGATTTCAAACAGTCAACATCCAAGTTTAATGAAAAGAAATATCAAGGGTCATTTTATTAGGATTAGTCGTTTGACCAGTACTCATGCTATATTTAAATGAGGAAGTTCTTTATCTGAGATAATTATTCATTGAAAGAGGTTATTCAGACCCTTTACTGGACAACTTAATTGAAGTAGTAAGAAATCTAAGGGAACCAAAGTTTTCCCACATTTTGATTAATGGACTTAATAACATTTCTTATGACAACTACATAAAATCAAATGCGAGGAAGAACATTAATATGTCCTTGACGAGATGGATTCCTTTACCCATCTCACTGGATGCCCACAATATTGGGAGAATTTTTAATAGAAACTATATCATCATCAGTGGTAATAGAGATCTTAAGGATGTTTGGGGTTTGGAACCTAGGTTTCATTACAAAAAGACTTTTCCTCTTAAACTTTTTGAAAACATTCTTAATACTGAGAGAATGAGTAAATGTGGCATGTTTCTGTTTTGTTGCAATGGTTGCAAATGTTGTAGGTTTATCACCGAGGGGTCAAATATGATCTTGAGACAGCAAAATTTGAGTTAGCAAATATCGGCAAAAAGCAGATTTACTTGTAATTCATGTTATCTGGTCTATTTAGCTACTTGTGAAACAAGCAACAGTTACTATTGTAGGGAAGATGATCAGGAAATTGTCAAAAAGAATTGCTGAACATTTTGCTAGCTATTAAAAAAAAAAAAAAGATGTAAAAAATTATTTAGCAAGTCATTCATTACATTGTAGTAACATTAAGAAATCTGTATTTTTGTATTGGATTTTTTGACACCTGGTCCTTTCTATGGTGATATTAGGAGCTATTTGGAAGTTAAAGAACATAATTGGCAGATTATACTGCAAGCAGATAAGACACCAGGCTTCAATGAAATTATTAACATTAAGTATTTGTTGAACTGATTAGTTATTTTAATTTATGGGTTATACTGTTTATATGGACTAAACGTAAGAAAACTTGATTAATAATATTTATCATTCAGTTTTTCATTATTATTTTAAATACTGGATTTAAACATTATATATTTTTCTTTTTTAAGTGTGTACATGAAACAGTTTGAGTCCAGTGACTTTACTGACTATTTAAGGGTTGTGTTTGCATTGTATTGCACCTCTGAAGAAGTTTTGATTAAAGGGCAAAAGCCCTCAGCTTTACAATTGGTGCAGTTTTTTGTTGTCCATTGTCATTTACTGCTATTTACTATCTTTACTGTTTTTCACTTACATTGTGTTTGTATTAGTACACTACTGTGTCCTACAGTTGCCTTGCACTGCCTGGCTTCCGAGTGACTTTGCTTTTTTCTGTGGCTTTGTTTTGTCAGCTCATAGCTGTTTTGGTCTTTTATTAACATTACAATTGTTGTATACTTACTGTTATCTGCATGCATGCCATTACAAACTCAGTCATTTGCATTACTGCAACCACTTAATATCATGACCCATTAATTACTTAATGTATTTGGAAACTGTAAAATAATTTTAATAGCAGTCTTTTCAATGTAATTTCACCTATGTGTTACCTTCTTTTTTTCATCTCTTCATTCCAATTTGCTCTTCGTTCATATATACTATTCTAATGATCAAAAAGGCCCACTAAAGCCTAACCAATCTTCCCATATTTATTCAACAAGTTTTTTAGGTGCCCTAGAAGTTATTTTTAGGGGTATCTTTTAATGGCTATATGTAAGCTAGCTAGAGCATGGTCGGTCAATCATTTACAGACTGCTTGTGTCCAATAGAATCATAGGTGCCAAACAATGGGTACATTTTTGATTTCCCATCCACTGGTCCAGCTTACTCTTGAATATGATTATGGAAGAGCTCTGCTTCACCTGGACAGGAAGCCTGATCCAGAGAAGGAGTATTCGCAGAGACAAATACCTGTCCCTCCAACAAATCTAAAACTCATTACCAAAAAATGTATTATAGTGCCTTATGGGAAAACTGCCACCCAGGCTAATTTCTCCATCAATAAAAAAACCCCTAACAGATGACCAGGTAAGTCAGGGATCTGTGAACATATGTAGACAGCAATTTGGCCTTTGACCAACGTGTCCCCAAGGTAGTACAAAAATCATTCTATGTCACCTAACTTACAAGTAATGGCATCCAGGTCCAAGGAAGTCATTATGCCACTTTATTCAGCCCTCATCAGACCCATCATTGACTATAATACCTTGTTCAGATGTACCTCACCATGGAATGCCCACAAAGGTTCTTTACCAGCAGAATCCAGGATATAAACACATTGTCCTATATGGATCAACTTAATGCCCTATCTCCATACTCTCTCTTACAGATTACTGACAGGTGATCAATGCCTGGCATACAAGGTATCTTCATAGCCAGCTTTGATGAACTTTTTGCACATTTACAAAATAAACAGCATCACTAGATCCAAGGATTTAAATTTTGCTTGTGATATAAATAAGGCATGTTGGTGAGACAGATAAATGTGTCTCAGATGATCTCCATGCTTTGGAACAGCCTCCTCATTCATGTGAAGCAAAGTTCATCCCTAACCTTATTTATGTGTAACCTTGACCAATGGATGGGAAATCAGAAATTCACCCCGGGCCTTTAACATCATCTAATAGACAGAAGCAGAAACAGTAATGCCCAAACTAACATACCCCTCCCCCATATAACCTCTAGAAAATTCCTAACATACCTCCTCCTAATAAACACCCATGATACACAGGGACACAATTAGGTTGGGCTGCATAGCTAAGTTTATAAAGGTCCTGGTGGTCGTTAGCCTAGGATATACCTATGAATCCAAGTCGTATTTATGTCGCAGGCAAGGTTTAAGTCTCTGGATTGGGTAGGTCTGATGCTATTAGTTTTTTGGATATGGAAAAAAAGTCCATCAGAGCGGGATTCAAGGATGCCTTGCATGGCATGCATAAATCGCCCCTTAATGATCTGCAGTTGACAGAGTACAAGGATGGTGCTAGAGGAGATCCTCAAAGAATATGTTGTTTACACCATGTATTCTTTTTGTGAGGACCTCTGTGGACATTACAGTTGTTGCATGTACCTGGTCAGGTACATACCAAAGGAAGCATTGTACTCAGTGATGTGTCTGATGATGGCTGAAGAGGGCCAAGCACAACAGAATGATGACTCCTGTTGACCTAGATGCCATATCCTTCTTTATAATTTCCTTACCACCTTAGTCACATGTTAGCTGAAAACCAAATTACTGTCTACATCCATCCCAAATCAAACCACTTTAGCTGCTCTTAAGGGTGTGCTGTCAATAAGATAGCTTTCTGGGGTAACAAACTTTCCAGAGGTTACTATTATGCATTTCCTGCCACTGAATTTTATTCTGGCAACAGTTATTTGGCTGTGTTAGCCTTTCTGGAAGATGTTAGTATCTTGGGGGTGGATTCTATGACTGCCATTTTCAGCAAACTTGGTCATCCAGAGGCCCTTAACACTGGTCTTGGCTTCTGAGAAGGAGATGCCAAACAGGAACAGACCCAGTACACCCCCCCTGAAGGACTCTACTAGTCACTGGTCCCTTTGTAGAGGTAGATTTCCCTTATCCTAACTTCTTGGGTCCTATCCAAGGGCCAGTTGGCTATCTAGCATGTAACATACAGGTATATTCCTAATTCTATGAGTTTGTTTACAATGCCCAAATGGGCTATTGTGTCAAATACCTTGGCCAAATCAAGATGCACTATTTTGCCCGCATTCATTGCCTTGGTGACTTTATCGAAGTCATCTACCACATTCATTAAGTATGCTCTTCCCTTGATTAAACCAAACTGGGCTGGATCCAATGTCTGAAGGTTTCCTAAATCATCATTTCATTGGTTTACAATGGTGTCACATGCTTGATAGTCCCCCTTTGAAAGAGTACATTAATTTCCCAGTAGACAACTCTTCCGCTCACCATGTCAAATTTCAGTCAATGCACTCCGAGAGGTACTTTGATTATGTACTTGGAATAATGGGAAAAATGTACACTATTGTCAATATATAAAGGGGCAAAAAATGATGCTCATTGATGGGTTTCTTTATATTTATAGAAAAGAAAATAAGGGAACTACTTACTGGAACACGTTAAGCACAAATTCAGTCACAGATGTCGGAGATGATGTGTCATCATTTCTGTATATGAAGAAGAGCACCTGAGGGTCCCACCACCATGTACCTTATCCGTCAGAAGATGAGAAATACAAGGCTATGACTTATCATATTATGTGGGAAGCTTTGCAATGATTCTCCAGTGTCAAGCAGCTGAGGAGGTAGTAGATGGCACATGAAAGGATTCCAGTGTTGAGATGTCAGCAAGGTGCACTAGACTTAATGGGTTAACCATTTACATCATAAGAAGGCACTTGGACAGGTGCATAAAACAGAACAAAAACTGAAGATGTTTCTGCATCTACTCTTACTTTGAGGGACGCAGCATTTATTACAAGGAAGTTCTGTGATAGATCCACTTCTGTTATACTCACTACTGTGGGATACTGACAATGTTGCTGGCTAGTGGCAATTTCTTCAGACAGCTCTACTCAGTACACAAGTACCTAAATGTTTAAGGTGATGTGTTCCACTGCTGTATTCATTTATGTCAGCAAGAGCTCATGGAGGTAAATCAGGTGATGTAAAATTTGATTTTTGAATTATTTGAGTCTGTTTCTGTTGATCCAAACCCACTATGTATTGACTGATTTTTCAATATGACATCATTAAAAGTGTCTGAAAAAATGTGGGAAATGCACCTGTATATGGCTTATCTTCTGAATTTCAGTGTCTCATAACAACGTATTTGTCTTCCCTTTCTGCACAAAGAGAATGGCATTTCATTGTATGCATTGCTTGAACCATTATTCCCCCACCCCACCCCCACAGCTTTTCCACTTCAGTTATTCTGAGGAGACTCACCTATACAGGTATCAAGTTGTGGTATAGACACATGAGATGATTACTAGGCAGTGGTTTCTCACACCTCATTCATTTTGCCATCTTTACTAAAACAGTGAAATCATGTAAATGGTTTGCACATATGAACATTTTCAGATATTTCCCTAAACCGCCAAGGAAGCAGACACAGGCCTGACATACACAACTGTGGTGTGTGATGGATAATACGGATTCATACAGTCCTCTGCAATACTTGTAAGCTACTGTAATGAGATTCCACTTTTGAAATCTAAACATGGCAAAATTTCACTGATGGATATACATTTGCATTACTTAAAAATGAAATATTTTACTACATTTTCAACAATATCCAATGAAATCTCAAAACTTCATAGTGAAAAATTAAATTAAAAACAAAGCGTGTTCCTATATTTTTGACCAAAATACGTCTGATGAACATAGGACAGCTGATGCTCAAAATTTGATTTGTGATTCTGTAAAGTTAAAAAATGATAATTTAATTGATGTTTGTCCAATATGGACCCTATGCAAAGAAACACGTGTGTGTATGTATCAGTATATGTGTGTGTTTGTATCATTTTATATATATATATATATATATATATATATATATATATATATATATACACACACACACACACACACACACACACACACACACACACACACACACGTGCATATATACATATATGTTTATGTATATATAGGGACAATTTTGCCCATGTGTTAATGGAAGGTAGCATGAAATCAAAGTAGTACCTGATAACTGGTTAGACAGGTAGGAGGGGGACTATGCAGACTCAAGTACAAAAACCTAATGAGACTCAGATGGTGGCAAGTACACATGGACAGCCGACCAGCTTCCAAAGCTTCAAGGCACCTTCCATACACTATCATTAGTCAGCATGAGTTGCCTAAAAACACAGGTTTGACTGCCAAGCCCTTTATGGCTATCATGACAACTGTACGAGTCGGCTTAGCCTTGAGAGGACATAACCCAATAGTAAAAATATATACACATATACACCCCCTGGCAAAATCAAAAAATAAAAATGGGGATGAAGGGAGGGAGTGGCTACTGCAGCAGTAACCATCCCTACATCTACTGTTATGGTAAGTTTACTTACACCACTGTACTATGTTCATCATATTGATCACTGCTGCAGTTCCCTTAGCTGTATGGGTAGATTACCCTAGCCTAGTACATTTAGGAGGTGGAAGGAGAAGAGCCCAGGAGCCCCTGAAGAATGGCCTCAGCAAAGCCTAATCTAGACCTAGAGAAGGAATCAAGCTTATAGCACTTTGTAAAACTATACACAGAGAACCAAGCTGCAGCTTCTAGAATACTTCTAGATCTCAAGCCTTTCAAAAAAGCCATAAATGACGCCAAGACCTTGGTAGAGTGAGCCTTGATCCTGCCTGGAATAGTTCTGTTGTGCTGACAATAAAAAAAAGGTAATAGCCTGAGATACATGGGTTGTCCCTTCTTACCTTCAGAAGAAATGAACAACTAATCTGCAGTTATGAAAGATTTTGTTCCATCAAGACAGAACCCGAGGTGTCTGTGGACAACATCCCAGTATGGAGTATTATTTCTCCCTCATTTTTACGTTCAGGAAAGAAAATGGAGCGAAGAAAACTCAGATACCATTTTAGGCATAAAAGAAGGATTAGCTTTCAAAGAAACCCTATCTCTGTGGAAAGTAAGATAGAGATGATGCACCGTATGAGCTTGCAACTCAAGACACTCTTCTTGCAGAGGTCAGAGCAATCACTAAAGCAGTTTTCCATGTTAGGAACCTCTTGTCAGCCAGATGAGCTGGTTCAAATAGAGCAAGTGTTAACTTCCCTAACACAACAAGATCCCAAGGAGAAACCACCATGTTTTCTTGGAGGTCTCTTATGCAAAACCCCTTTCAAAAACATTTTGACATGAGAATGACTTGAAAGAGAAGATCTATGGGCGGACAAGCTGAAACTGCTAATAAATTAGCCTTTATATTGAACTAATAAAGTCCAAAGGATAGTAACTCACAAATACCATAAAAACAGAGCAACACTAGCCCTGAATGGGTACTGATTTTGTTGCTGGCACCAACTAGAAAACCTTTCCATTTGCTAATACATTATTTTCTAGCAGCAGGTTTTCTTGCCTCCATTAATACCGGCTACACATCTTCTATAAAAAGGTGTAACAAAGGTAATCAAGACCCTGTCATCCTGGCAGGTCAGTTGAAGTTGATTGGGTTTGGGTGCATCGAACACCCCTGATTTTACGTAGGTAGATCCATTCTGTAAGGAAGCCTGTGGTGATTTCCCCTGGTCATTTCTAAAAGGAAGAACCCACTGTTGCCTGGGCCAGAAGGAAGTCACTACACAAAATTAAGTCTTGTGACGGTTTATTAAAACACAAACTCCTAGATTAAAAATAACTTTCCTAAGCCGGAAAGTACATGAAAACAATATTTTTTTATGTGGAAGGTTTTTCCCCAAAAGGAACTTATGTGCTCAGCAAAAGAACAGCACAAGATGACCGAATGCTGTAATTAAATTAAAAGGTGCTTCAACAAAGTATTAGTTTAAGGGTGTGCACACTTGTAAAACCAGCTTATTGCATGTTTTTTATTTTTTATATTTTGCCCCTAACAGATGTGTTTTTCATTTGAATTGTACAGGTTATAGGTCACATTAAAGGTGGGAAAAGTTTTATAATAATTTATTGTGGTCTTATTTTTTATATCACAAAAACCTGGCATTTTAACAGGGGTGTGTAAACTTTTTATATCCACTGTGTATATATATATATATATATATATATATATATATATATATATATATATATATATATATATATATATATATATACATATATATATATATATATATATATATATATATATATATATATATACAAATACATATATATATATATACATATATATATATGCATATATATATATATATATATATATATATATATATATATATATATATATATATATATATATATATATATATATATATATATATATATATATATATATATATATATATATATATATACATATATATATATATATATATATATATATATATATATATATATATATATATATATATATATATATATA